>NW_010538710.1:0-22033 GCF_000687285.1 Phaethon lepturus
CCAGCAGGTTGAGGGAGGGGATTTTGCCCCTGTGTTCAGGGTGAGACCCCACCTGGAGTCCTGCGTCCAGCTCTGGAGCCTTCAACACAGGAAAGACATGGACTTGTTGGAGTGGGTCCAGAGGAGGCCACAAAAATGACCCGAGGGATGGAACACCTCTCCTGTGAGGACAGGCTGAGAGAGTTGGGGGTGTTCAGCCTGGAGAAGAGAAGGCTCTGTGGAGACCTCACTGCAGCCTTCCAGTACTTAAAGGGGGCCTAGAAGAAAGATGGGGACAGGCTTTTTGCAATAGGACAAGGGGTAATGATTTTAAACTAAAAGAGGGCAGATTTAAACTAGAGATAAGAAAGAAATTTTTTTATGATGAGGGTGGTGAAACAGTGGCACAGGTTTCCCAGAGAGGTGGTAGATGCACCATCCCTGGAAACATT
The DNA here is from genome assembly GCF_000687285.1 of Phaethon lepturus. NCBI lineage: Eukaryota > Metazoa > Chordata > Aves > Phaethontiformes > Phaethontidae > Phaethon > Phaethon lepturus. The sequence goes on from NW_010538710.1 coordinate 432, forward strand.
CCAGGTTCGGTTGGATGGGGCTCTGATCAACCTGATCTAGCTAAGATGTCCCTGCTCATTGCAGGGATAGTTGGACTAGATGACCTTTAAAGGTCCCTTCCAGCCCAAAGATTTTATGATTCTGTGTATACTCCATGGCTCAACAGGTCCTCCCCAATGAAATAGAGCTCTAGAATTTTTTTTTTGGGGGGGACAAATGTGACTGCTTGAGCAGACTGGGAAAGAAAACAAATGTTTATTCTTACTATACAAATGTATACTGTTAGTATAGCTGCTACTCAGAATTAAAGTATAGCATCTTCCCATGCCAGAGCTAACTGTACTTAAGCAGTGATTGAGGTGATTTCTATTTTAAAGTAGGCGTTGAGATTGCTCTGGATGGAAGACGTGGCCTAAATGTCAGATGGTATCATTCTGGAAATTGTAGCTGATGGTGTTTCAGTGGTCATCAGGACTGCTGTGAGATGAGGTAGAGACTCACTTGTCCACGTGGAGGAAATCTTTAGATAGAAAATGTTCTACAAAGGTGTGGTGTTCACTTACAGTCAGAAATTTACTTGACATTGTAACATCCACCAATATGCTATTCAGGCAATTTTGGCATATTGTTTTTGACTGATGACTTCAGATCTTGTATAAATTCTCTTCTGATAGTTGTTACGTGTTTTCATCTACGATGATAAGCATTACACATATAGGACAGCAGTGATACAATATACACATACATATATTTCTAAATATTTAGTGATATCAAACACACATGAACAACTCAAAAAATGGAAGTAAAGTGAACTCAAAATCCAGATTTCAGCCAAAGAACTGAACCATCTCAGTGTCATTTTTGAGGGCTCACCCTCTATTTGTCGGGAAGTCTGCTTTCAGTGTCGAAGTCTGGCTTGAGGCTGGTCAGATACCTCCTCCCATTTCTCGTACTTCTGGGCTTTCCCAAGGTGAGATAGATACACTCTATTTTGTGATGTCTTTGAGCAGAGAAGGACTTGGATCACCTGATATGTGAAGTACCAGTCAGCCTAAATAACAGCTTCCAGTTTTAAATAAGCCTTAAATTTTATGTGAAAGCTGCTAAGATCTGTTAGTTTGTATCTGGGAGGAGTCAAGAGAGGAAGGAAAAGGGTGTTCTGGGAGATGGCCAGCAAGGAAGGAGTGATGCAGGACACCATCACACTTGGTCCACCAAGCACATCATGAAGACTGTTAGTCACAGAGAGGATAAAAATGCCACCTCTCTGCTTGGGAGGAACAGTGGGAAAAGAGAAGACCGTATGCTTGACAGGTAGAAGAATGAATGGAGAAGGAGCGAGGGGGAATCTTCAAAATGTATTTTGCATCCTGATCTGGAGCACTTGACATGCTTTTCTCACTAAAAACCTGCACGATGTCATAAAATCTCTACAGGTAAGCAGACTTCTGACCACATTGCATTGATCATAGAAGAGGATCCAGAGAAAAAGAAGAAGGATAAGACATTGAAAAGGAGACAGAAAGAAACTCCAAACCTAGCAACATTGCAGGTAAGAGAGAAGTAAGGCTGAGGGATAAGACTGTTATCCACTGTCTCCCCAAAGCTGAGTTTAGCAATGCCCTCCTTACATTTATTTCAGACACTTTGAAATTAATAAAACACACAAAATGATAGGAAACCAAGGTCTTGTAGGGTGGATGTAGCCCGCTTGTCCTTAGACCTTCACTTTACCAGTATAGACACACCCAGAGACACTTAAGTGAAAAATCAGTTTTGTTGTTCACCTGTAAAACACTGAATTTGAAAATTCCAAATTTCATGTTGGAAATATTACAGCCTATTAAGAATGACATAAAAAAAGAGTATGGAAAGCATTGCTACAATTGCTAGTGCATCCTCCCTGCTGGGGAGGTAATATTCAGCTTGCATTAGATTTGGTTGGGTAACGACAGAAGGAATTCAAAGAAAACTATATGGGTCATGCAAAATGACTGGAGAGATGAGGAGGTTTGAAAAGATTAGGACTGCTTGCATTAGACTGTAGCTGAATAAAGGGGAATTTGAAACTGCTGTTTCCATTTTTTACGAGATGGCACTAGTCTAGTCCCTTCTATTTTGTACTGAATAACATTTCATAAATTACAGGAGGAGAATGTTGAAAGAAAAAACATCCTTTTAAAAATGAAAAATTATTTGGTCTTTTTACCTATCCTAAAGCTCTGTCCCCACAACACTGTATTACTGTCTACTTTGCTCTCATATTCTGACACATTAACATAACAGAATGGGTCAGTACATCAAAGGCACGTTGCAGGGAGGAAACAGAAGCAAAAAGCAGCACATCCACACTGTGTTTATAAACGTTCATTCTGGCCCTTGTAGAGCCACTTCTACCTGCTCCGTTAATGTATTGAAGTATTCCAGTAGTCGGGAAGGACTTTGGTTAAGGACAAAACTGCTCCAGTTTTAAGTGGGAAATTAACTTTTTTTCCTCAAGGACTTTTGCAAAACCTTGGTTTTATTAAAATCTGTATTTTGAGTCAAAATAGATTTCTAGTCATCCTGTAATAAGAAAGTTGCTATGAATATATTCACTGCACCACAAAAAAAAATCATTCTCCTATTTTCAAAGATTTATGAAGGAGACTTGGAGAGTGAATTTAATAACTTTGAGGACTGGGTGAAAACTTTCCAGCTCTTCAGAGGAAAATCTAATGACGAAGTTCATGCTGACTCTGAAGACAGAATAATAGGAAAATTTAAGGTGAGATTTACTGTAGATTAAATGGGTAATAATTTAGAGACTTTATGTTTTCATGCATATTTCAGGTATATCAAAGACGAAAGAGAAAGACATTGACAGTCTGTTGCAAATAATAGAGTTATCTCTTTTAGTGGGTCTAGAATCATATTTTTCCTTCCCAATCTGATCGATGAAAGCAGCGTCCAGCACCAGGTGTTCACTGTTGTTTTGAAACAAGGAATTACAGAAAAGTTTCAAATCACAGAAGGGGAAGAAGAGATGTATTATGTGTTCCAGATTCCACTAATGCAACTTTATTACTGCACTAGCAGTTACAGAACCTTGTCTGTAATTTTCAGTAATTTAAATGGGGGCCCTTAGAGCTACTCCAGTTGGAAACAATTGCACAGCCTGATCCAGGGCACCATTAGGCAATCTGAAAACATAGTTCAAAGCATGAATAACGTTAGTAGGATTTCAAGCACTTTGTAGTTTAGAGGGACTGATTAAACTCATTGATACCTCCAATTAGTTTGCAATGCAAATTTCTGTTCAAATGACTTGCCAGTTGCTTTCAGGCAGTATGAGCTACTCAGCAGCATGAGTCAATATTGGTTTATATGAGTTGTATAGTAGCTGCAAAAATACAGTTGGATTCTAATCACACTGTTGTGAAACTAACTCAATGGAATTATCAATTTGCAAATATACAGTTAAGGGCAAAGTATTATTTTAAAAATATTAATACTAAGAAAACTAGATTCAGAACACCTGCAGGTGTTAGTCCTTCAGATAATAAAATAGAGCTAAAGAGCATGAAAGTACTTCTTGCAATCATCTAGACGTGATGATAATACCTTTGTATTACTCTATAACTCTTTGTTTTAGAGCAAAGATTTTAAAAGATGATGTTTAATGCAACTGAAACCTGTGTTCCCTTTGAGTGGTACAACAAAATGTGCTGTGTATGTGTATGTGCTGCAGCACAGGCTACATGAATGATGTTTAATTTGCATTCAAATGGTTGTTTTTGTACTGCACTTGATCTGTTTTTGAGGGAGATAAAAGACACTGTATTACCAGGGTTCCTTCTGCATATACCCAAGTCCTGAGGATGGCAGCTTTCTGGATGGAGGGCAGCCCCGCATCCTGCAAGGGATACCACCAAACCACTCCGTCAAAGTCCTCATCAGGGTTTATATTGTGGCAGTAAGTAGACAGATGTTCTTTCAACTTTGAAATACCTTGGATGTTTCTTTTCAACTCCGTTTACCCCTAGTGTCTTTGCAGTGAAGCTTCTGGAAATCCTCATCTGTGTGGGAGAATTTTTTTTATCATGCAACAGTGTCTCATGTTGTGGACATGGGTATTCAGAGTTGAAAATGTTGCATATTCGTCATGACAAATCACTTTACTTGTTCAAAATGAAAGGGCTAGAGACATAACTAACATAGTAATGACAACCTGTTCCAGCTACATTATGCAAATGCAGTCAGTTTTAATCAGCAGAGTTATTTCAAAATTACACACATTTAAACAAAACCTTCTCAGTAAGGGGGACATGGGAGCATATTTTTTGAGGACTCTTCCAGCTGATTACATGCTGGAATTTCATGTAATCAAAGTGGTACGGAATAAGGGTGGAGAAAGAGGTACAAATACAGAGGACAAGATGATGAGGGAGCACAATGTGAGAAGTGAAAGGGGTAGAAGGAGTTGGTATTTCAGACAAATAGGAGTTGCAAGTGATCTAAGAGGGGAAGAATGGCGTGCAAAGAGACAATGGCAAACAAAACAGAAGAGAAGAGTTGGAAGAGGTGACTTTGTTTCCTGAATATAAAGACTTCCAAGCCACCTTATAAATACAGTCTGAAGAGTTGTTTTGCACTGTTCAAGGATCTAGGCCAATGTTTTTTGGAAACCTTTCCTGAATCCTGCATGTAGCTCAGCGTTGCCTCTCCAGTTCATCTCTTTTTTTGTCGTAGCAGTGGGACAGCTCCACCTTTGCAAACTCTCTTCTCCTCCAGATCATCTTTTCCGAGTAGCCCGCAAAGCTAAATGCCAAGTTTTGTACCACACAAGGCAGGCAAAGCCCCTGCACTCCCAGAACACTCTGGGACTGGGCAGGAAACCCACAGTCCTGTGGTGTGACTGTGCTGCATTTAAGCAAGCTTCTTGAGGACACAGTTTTTATTCCTAACAGGCATTTAACCTCAGCCCGGCTGATCCAGATGGCAAGTCAGATCCCTACATTGTGCTGAGACTGGGCAACACAGAAATTAAAGACAGGGAAAACTACATCCCCAAGCAGCTAAACCCAGTATTTGGAAGGTCAGTGATGGCTTATTTTCTTATTCAGAGGTGATTTCTGCTTTATCACTTGCTACCACGTTGCTGTTACTATTATATAGTGCCTGTTATATGCTGATTTCTGCCTGTTTGGATGTTTTGTAATTCTACTGCTTAAAATGTTGAGAATTTGTGTCATCCTACATGATTATAAATTGTAACACATACAAAACACATCATGGAATGCAATCTGTGAGAGATTTTGCAAAATGATGCATGAGAGGAAATGAGGCGACAAATGATCCTGTCTTCGCATATTAATGCAATTGTTAACTTTAAAGTGAAATAAATATAAATATCAGCACAGTAAAGTGTGATTTCACAACCTTTGTTGCTGTTTCAGGTTGAATAGAGTGCCAGATAAATCTCGTGATTTTAAGGGTAGGACAAAAAACCTAGGTATTCAAACCCACACAGTTGTCTGAATGGGGGAGCCAGGGGCAAGCTGTCAGTGAACATCAACTTGGTATTATCAATGCTTTATACTTATATTATTAATCTAAATGGTTGTGATTTTTTCCCATTAAGTTTCCCTGTTCTAAGAAGGTTGAAAATGTTTTGAATTGGGATGGAACTATTCTGTAAGAGCATCAAGACAGAGAAACAACTATACTATGTTGGACTGAAAGCTCCCTAGGCCAGGGTCCTGCCTGCAAAAGCAGAGACTTAAGGAAAAAGTGTAAGGGAAAAATACAAGAATGGAGTGGTCCCTCTGTAACAAGCCATCTCAGTGTCTGTGATTTATGCTCTTCCTTAGTAGAGGATTGCAACTGAACCATCATTATGAAAAATGTTAAGCACAGATGTTATAGATGCATATAGATGGAATGAGAAATCACCACTGTGGTTGGTACATTTAAACTAGATATAAGGAAGAAATTTTTTTATGATGAGGGTGGTGAAACACTGGCACAGGTTGCCCAGAGAGTTGGTAGATGCCCCATCCCTGGAAACATTCCAGGTCAGGTTGGACAGGGCTCTGAGCAACCTGATTGAGTTGAAGATGTCCCTGCTCGTTGCAGGGGGGATGGAGGAGATGACCTTTAAAGGTACCTTCCAACCCAAACTATTCTAGGATTCTGTGATTCCGTGATCTGTCTCCTCCAAAACCTGCTCTGCTGTTGCTACAAAATTGACTTTGGCCACTTTGGGCAAAACTCGTCCCTCCAGGAGACAAAGCTCAGTGTTGTCTGTACTTCGGAGAAATCGGCAGCCAGTGTTGTCCTGACGAGGATGTCCTGTCTTCCACTAATTTGTCAAATCCCTTTTAGAATCACTTTTCTATTTTCAATTTCCCTAAACATCTCAGTGACAATTATTCCTACACATTAAAAATGCACTGCGTAAAAAGGGAATTCTGATCTTCAATTTTTGAAACTTGTTTTAAAGTTTTTGCCTAGCCATTTTGTTGCGCTCCCCCAGATTCCTATATCCAATATTTAATCTGGGGCTTTTGGAATAAAACAGAAAAAGCTCAGATGTCCCTTTTGGGGGTTCTGAAATGTGTGTGAGAACTCCTACACATACAGCTTCGTTAGCCTTGTAATTTCCGCACTTCCACCTCTGTTGGATTCATGATAAATCATTGCAGCTGACCAGGTCCATCCCATTGCTCTCTCTACTGTAAGTAGGAACAATCTTAGAACTGTATAGAGGGTGGTAGGGAAGCAGGAGAAAGAAAATACTTCTGCACTGTGTGTTTCCAATATGTTCAGATATTTCATTAAAACAAGAAATGCTACCAAGAAAACCCCACTGCTTATTAGAAGATACACTGTCCACACATTGCTTGCACAGTTTTCATTAACTTAGTCCTTTAGGCTTCAAACCTGATTTTTGAAGGCATATAGTTCTCATCTTTTGCTGTAGATCATTTGAAATCCAAGCTACATTCCCCAAGGATTCCTTGCTCACAGTCCTGATCTACGACCATGACTTTGTGGGAACAGATGATCTCATTGGAGAGACTAAAATTGATTTGGAAAATCGTTTCTACACCAGGCATCGAGCTACCTGTGGGTTGCAAAATAAATATGAAATGTAAGTACCTCTTCAGACAGCAACAGAGAGCAGCATGACTTGACTTGAAGGAAAAATTCCAGATGTTGCTAAACATTATGCTTTCTCCAGCATGAAAGTGTCACAGGAGGTATTTTAATTAGATTTCACCAAAGAGCTTAGCAGCGGCTTTGGGTAGCTGCCAGCCTGAGTAGGCATTGGATATTTTAAAATTAACAACACTGCTTGTTCACCAAGTATTTTAGATAGTAAACCGCCCATGTATAACGTACCTGCTTGATAAACTGCCTTTGGACAGGCATAAAGGGCCAGGAGCAGAGCGGGGCTGCTGGCATGGCCTCTGTAACAGAAGTGAGTCCCAGGGTGGTATTGCTGAGCTCCTGGTCCCTGTCATCGGCTGCACTCTCAAGGATGCTGTGCACAAAGATTAATTAATGCACAGAAAGTCAAACTAAAATAACTCTATTGCCCTGGGGTGGGGTACTAACCTGGGAGATGTAGGTTTGGCATTCTTCTCTTATTATTGTTTATTTTATCTACAAACAAAGAGTGGACAACACAAAAGAGCAATCCAGGAGCACAAACCAAACCCCAAGACTTCCTTTGCCAGCTCAGTCTCCAGCGTGAGCTATTTCTTTATGTGTTTGTTCCAGGTTCCAGATAATCTCAGCTTCTCCTTTGCATGTGGGACCTCCAGAACACTTCTCCTTAAATGGAGGTAGAACATGTAGACTTGAATTCTCTAGGTAGAACAAGGAACAAGCTCTGATCCTTTTCCTTTTGGGGAGTATGCCAATGCCTAGGCTACTTTAAACTGTGGGTAAGGCTGCCTCAACTTCTGTGGTGTTTTAAGAGGAAAAAGTGATTGGCCCCAGGACCTGACCAGACAGAGGGGGTGTTGCAAGTCAGAAGTAGCGCTGGACAATTCAAAGGAAATGTTTGGCTGAGCAGATGTCAGGGCCACTGACCATGAAGCTAATCTCTGCATGGGAAGTCCTGATTTGCCAGTGCACTTTGCTGAAGGAAAACCTCACCCATTTCTCTTCACTCTGTTCCCTCTTTGCAGAGAAGGGTACAATGCATGGCGAGATGCAACCAAGCCAAGCGAGATCCTCACTAAGCTGTGTAAGGACTACAGAATAAGTGGACCTTTCATGAGGCCAGGGGAGATACAAGTAGGAACAAAAGTCTTCAAGGGACAGACAGTCTTCACAGAAGATGAGAATGGTAATGAAGTAGTTCATCGTTATTCAGCTGCATTGTAGCAGTACCAAGAGGCTGCCCAAGCTGTAGCTGGGGCCCTGTTGTGCTATGCACTCTTGAGTCAGATTACTGGAACCTGTCTCTGCTTTGAAATACTCATATAACTGTGGTGATGAAGGCTGTGTCTATGTTAGCTGTTACCACAGCTTGATTGCAGAGAATCTGTCGGGAGAGACAGAGAACAATGCTGATGACCTGACATCCCCATGGTGGGTGTTGAGGCATACTTTGGACCAGCTCCTGCCTGATCCCAAGGATGGGGTGCCCAGGACTGATTGGAGTGCAGGAGACCCTCTTGGAACATGTGTTCTGTCTTAGTTTCATTTTAAAGTAGTGCAGCTTGCATGCTCTGAGATCCTCTCACACAGCAGGTCAAAGTATGGGAAGTCAGGGAGAGTCTTTTCAAAAATACATTCCCTGTCTAAACTGAAGCACTAGTGTAGACATACCCAAGAAGTGAGAAGGGGGAAGGGAAATGCAGATGAGAAGTGAGTTATCCAAGGTCAAACAAGTCCTCTGACCACAGTTAGGTTCCAGGCTGCTTACCTGCCGGTCCTAGTTTGCCTTGTTGGCTTTCCTCTCTGTTGTTTTTTTCCTCCTATAGATTATTACCACTCTTCTGAAGACTTGCTTCAGACTGCTCTTCTGAAGCACTAACACAACGCTGTATAAATTCAGGCATCTGTGGGGTCCATGAATAGGCGGACAGAACTTGCTTTCAGAGCTCCCAGATTAAAAAGAAGGCGAAGTTACCAGGAAGTTGAGTGTCCATATCACATAAGGATGGAGTGGGAAAGAGCTATCAGTGAAAGATGTCCCTGCCCATTGCAGGTGTTTGGACGAGATGATCTTTGAAGGTCCCTTCCAACCCAAACCATTCCATGATTCAGTTTTATACCTAGGGTAAGGAAAAGAGGTGTGAGGATGGAGACTTTCAAGGGGGAACAAAAGAAGCTGGCCTTGGAGACAGTAGTGGGCACTGTGGCAGTGTAGGGACACCTCTACTCCCTCATCTATATTTATTCGTCTTTGAGCAAATTCCCCTTGGCAGCTACAAAATATAGCTCATACATTGAGTGGAAGGATGCTCAGGTAGCACTGTTGAAGGGAGAAGAGTTGATCCATTTTTGGATTCTTGGCCTGAGAGAGATTTATGACTCCAGTATTGCTGTTTTTTTCCTCACTAGCAGATGACTGAGTGCAACTGCCAGCAACAGGATCTCTCAATCAAAATTACAGTTTGCTAAAATGAACTTCAGACAAACCAACATCAGACAAGATGATGGAAACCAAAAGCAAGGAAATGGCAAAATTCAAAGTACTTATGAACATAAGTTTTTCAACATGTTATAAAGAAATATACAATTTTTTATATATATAGATATATATATACACACACACACATGGAAGATCAGCATGATCCTTATCCAGACTGCTGTTCTGACAAGTCCATCTGGGTCCTTATTTCCTGCTGGATTCCTGTGCTGGTCATCGTTTGGGTGTGTAAAACTAACAAAGACCGCATATTTGAGCTAGAGAGGAGTACTGAAAAGGGGGAGCAGTACCATTTCCACTTTACAGGTGGAGAAAATTATACTTGTGGGCTTTACATCCATCTTTAAATTGCAAGGGAAAGAAGAATTTAACTTTGCTTCAGGAGCATAGACGTGAATAGAATAGAATAGAATAGAATAGAATAGAATAGAATAGAATAGAATAGAATAGAATAGAATAGAATAGAATAGAATAGCTCAGTTGGAAGGGACCTACAACAATCATCTAGTCCAACTGCCTGACCACCACTCCCAGGTAGTCTAGGACTACCTGTAGTAAATAGAAAGAAATAAGCATCTTCAGAAGGTGAAAATAATCTTTAGAAAGGTGCCTGAGAGAGGATATGGGTTATCATGGGACAATCTGTCCTTGCTATTGAGGCTATCTGAGTAGCTCAGGCTAAAGGCCTTGCTTTTAGCTGGCTAAAATTAGGTTAAATACATCACATCTCAAACACATGTCAATGCACAAGAGGGAACTAAGACTCATAACCACAGGGTCATCCTTCCTCCCTTTCTGAGCCATTAGGAAGGGTTTAATACCTGCTGTTTAAATCCCAAACAAACCTTTTGTGTCCTACCAGCAAGTCAGAGATAGCAACTCTTTAGGGAAAGTGATAGCTGTTTGCTGACAGAAAGAAGTCTTAACTTTCTTCTCACTTGAGTACTCTCCTAATCTAGGAGACATCCCTCTTCAAAAGTCTGGGTTCCTTTTGTGTGGAGCCCACACAAAAAGGGAAGAAAGAGAAGCTTAAGAGCTCAAAAGGTTTTCTCTGCTTTCCAATATCCACTCTACCTGCAATATTAGCACTGGTCCTTCCTTGAGGTGCCATTCTCTGGGGTCTCCCTTCCTCCAGTGACCAAGTGGAACTGGTCGGGAGGGACTTCAACCCTCTCCCCTTGAGGTGTGATTCTGTTCTCCAGGATATTCTTTGTTGTTGCCATCACAAGACAAGCTATAACACCTAGTGCCTATTGACTGTCAGCTCTACCAAAATCCAAGTCTCCGTGTCTTTCATGAACTGTAAAAAAGCTTCACATTCGCAATTTTCTGTGAAAAGAGTAATTCACAGTTTTCTTCCATCTTCCTGTTAGAAACTGCTGCTGTAACAGTAAAATGGTTTGCTGTGTTTTATAGATAAATTACTGCCTAAGTGCTAATCTTCTAGTTACCCTGGTGGGTACCCTTATTTACAAGAATTAAATGCATTTCAAGACCTTTCTTTATTTATCTGGGATACATAAAACTTTCCTTTTAACTCAAACATATTTTTAATTACCATCTTTAATAATTAATGGCACATATTACCAAGGGGTTCAACATTATAATTCAGTTCTCTTTGTTCTTTTTTTTACCCTTTCCTATAGAGGAGCCAGTTGAATCGTATGAACATCTCTCCTTAAAAGTTTTACATGCTTGGGAAGAAATCCCTGGAGCTGGATACAAACTGGTCCCAGAGCACATTGAGACTCGGCCTCTCTACCATAAGGATAAGCCAGGCATGGAACAGGTAGAGTAGCTCAGAGGTGGTGGTGATGGTAGACACAGGAGCAGTTTTCCTTTCCTCCAGTTACTGTGGTTTCTATTTGTACCTGCAAACTTACAGAGGCAGCATCCAAATGTACCATACATAAAGTTCGTACAGTATCAACCTAGAAATTGTCACACGTGTGTATACAGCCAGTAATCAAAATACACAGTAATCACACAAGATGTGAGTGCATATTTTCACTCTTTTAAATGCTTTAGTTTATTAAGTTTATACAAACTCTGCTTTTATTTGGGCTTTGGGGGTTTTTTCCCTTTTATTACCTAGTATTTTTATATGGATTTTACCTTGAAGTTGCCAGTGTTTGAGCTCAATTCCAACTTAATCAAGTTCTTGGGAGACTGACAGAATATGTGTGTGAAAAAATATATTGTATAGTAAGTTTATAGATAAAATCATAGTTACAGGATAGTGAGCTGGTTGATGCTTATGGAGGAAGTGGTGGTTTTGGACATCAGAACTACGTTTAAAGTCTTTTAAAGTCTCTCTAAAATAGTGTTACAGAGATGTTTATCTCTTTGTTTTCAAGGGTCGTGTACAGATGTGGGTTGACATGTTTCCTAAAGATATGCCTCTGCCAGGACCCCCAGTGGACATTTCACCAAGAAAACCCAAAGGGTAATACTCCATGCTTTCCTGCCAGCACAGAGGCATAAGTCTTCAAAGACTGAGTCTTTATTAAGTGTCTGGAAAGAACTATAAAAAGATCTATCACAACAAGCTTCTGTGATCCTGAGAAAAGTTTTCTTAGGTTCACATGACTTCAAGTCAAAAGAAACCATCTATCTAGTTTGGTCTCCTCCATTAAACAACTAAAAGAGCTGTTGGTGATTTTTGCATCAAGGACTACCACACACCTCTTTTAGAAAGATATCGCTTTTTCATATAGGGATTGCAGGTAGCTAGAGGCAAGAGTCTCTTAATAATTCTGATGTTGTCATCCACTTGTTGAGCTGAAAGAAGTAATTCTGGTTTCACTACCTCTTACAGCTAGATAACATACTTGACCCTGTTTGAGATATTTAATCTGATGCAATAGTATTACGCATATTGGATTTCCAACACCTGGTTCAAAGATAAGATCAAGAAACACATGAAGAAGCAACAGACAGAAGAGATAAGTCAGGAATAACTGTGTCTCAAATTTCAGATGGATGCTTATGTTTCCTTACATGCAACTTTACACATACCTCTTCAAGCTAGTTGAATGTTTGTAAATGAAACACAAAAATGACCAACAGAGTTCTCAGCCTATCCTGCATCAGCTTTATTTCAATATTTTAGCAAGGTTTTTCCTGAGAATTTTGTGTCTGAAACAGCATCAGATACCATTCCTGTAGTATTTACATTTGAACAAGAAACAATGTAATAAAAACTTGTTTCTTTTCCTTTCCTTTTACAGAAGACGAGATTTGACAAAAATAAGTCTATGTAACAATTACAATTCTTCAGACCAGAACTTTCTGTAAAACTCCTTAACAACAAGCATTTTCCAATCCAAAAAGATTTAAAACTAATCATACACACAAACTCAAATTGTTGGTGCCATTTTTGTAGTCTGCAAAAGCAGGGGAAAATATTGTCAAACCATTAATTACAAGAAAGAAAGTAAACATGCAAACATGAGATACACCTTTAACTGAGAAATGCATATTTGCTGCAGCAAAACAGGTTTTCACTTTGTGAAAACATTTCTTGTTGACAATCTTTGCCTGAACAAGGATCTGACAGAGCATTGAGGATGAAAGTTTCTTTGGCTAGTGCAGAAGCTTCATTTTCATGGTCAACATCTCCTTAAGAGCACCATGACATAAGATATGTGGTAAGATCTGGGACAAACTGTTTCACACTTGAGGTTGAGGCTATTTCCAAGAACACACGTGTCGTATCAGAAAAAATCATAGAATCATAGAATCTTTGTGTTGGAAGGGGCCTTTATAGGTCATCTAGTCCAACCACCCTGCAGTGAGCAGGGACATCTTCAACTAGATCAGGTTGCTCAGAGCCCCATCCAACCTGACCAGAAATGTTTCCAGGGATGGGCATCTATCACCTCTCTGGGCAACCTGGGCCACTGTTTCACCACCCTCATCATAAAAAAAAATTCTTCCTTATCTGTAGTTTAAATCCACCCTTCTTTAGTTTAAAACCATTACCCCTTGTCCTGTCACCAGGCCCTGCTAGAAAGTCTGTCCCCATCTTTTTTACAGGCCCCCTTTAAGTACTGGAAGGCTACAATAAGGTCTCACAGGAGCCTTCTCTTCTCCAGGCTGAATACCCACAACTCTCTCAGCCTGTCCTCACAGGAGAGGTGTTCCATCCCTCGGATCATTTTTGTGGCCTCCTCTGGACCTATTCCAACAGGTCCATGTCTTTCCTGTGTGAAGGGCTCCAGGGCTGGACACTAACCACGGAGTTAAGGGGCAGAATCCCCTCCCTCCACCTGCTGGCCACGCTGCTTTGGAGCCTTCTGGGCTGCGAGCACCTATTGCCGGCTCGTGTCCAGGTTTTCATCCACCAGGACCCCCAAGTCCTTCTCGGCAGGGCTGAATCCCTTCATCCCCCAGCCTGTACTGATACTGGGGTTGCCCCAACCCAGGTGCAGGACCCTGCACTTGGCCTTGATGAACCTCATGAGGTTCACATGGGCCCATTCCTTGAGCTTGTCCAGGTCCCTCTGGATGACATCCCATCCCTCAGGTGTGTCAGCAGCGCCACTCAGCTTGGTGTCATCTGCAAACTTGCTGAGGGTGCACTCCATCCCACTGTCTATGTCATTGATGAAGATATTAAAGAGTACTGGTCCCAACATGGACCCCTGAGGGACACCACTTGTCACCCATCTCCATCTGGACATTGAGCCATTGACCACTACCCTCTGGATATGACCATCCAAGCAATTCCTCATCCACCAAACAGTCCACCCATCAAATCCATCTCTCTCCAATGTAGAGAAAAGGATGTTGTGAGGCACCGTGTCAGAGGCCAGCTCTGTTCTGCTCCCTTGTTCCCTAAGGGCAGTTTCCAAGGGGGTCCAACTGACTAACTCCCTGAAGAGCTGGAAGTTTGCTTTCCTAAAATTCAAGGTCCTGACTTTACTCTTTGTGTGGCCTATATCCCTCAGGGCTGCAAACTCCACAAATCAAATGCTGGGTGTTCTCATAGCTTTTTTAATTTATTTTGCAGTTCATACAATGACTCAAGGCATACCTAAATTTTTTTTAGTATCAATTTTTTATGTCACCTGCAACATCTGTGTTTCAGTTCAAGCCTGTAGAACTTTGGATGGTCACCATAAATATCTGTCTATAGGGAGTCAAACAGATGGGAAAGCTTTGATACCTTTTACTCTTGATTCTAAAGATGATTGCATCTTCTTAAATGAAAATATCTCTAAACAGTGCATTTCTTCCCTTTTAATTCACTGGATTGCACCAAATACAATGTTTTTAGACATTTCTTCTGAAAAGCACGTGCCAGGGAGCTCTGTTTTTTATTAGCAAGCTGCTCAGTGTTTTGGAGACTGCTCTGATGATGTTGTTCAGATCAACTTTGCTTTGTTTCACTGCAGCATTTTTGTGAAAAGAATTGAAAAGGAACAGGCACATAAAAATCAAGTAATTTTCCATCCCTCCGAAGCTGGCAGTGACCCCGCTGTCGTCCGGCATGCTCCAAGAGACCCACCATCCCCACCCTGTCACTAGACTCTTGTCAACAGAAGAGGCCTGAGGCTGTTGCTATTTTAAGAGTTTTACACAAATACAACATTTCTTGCTTTATAAAAACATGCTTTGATAGAGGTTTACATTAATGTCTAACCCGATCTTGAGAATACACAGGCCTACTTTCTTTTCTTTTTCAGCTATGAACTGAGAGTAATAATCTGGAATACAGAGGATGTAATTCTAGAAGATGAAAATATCTTTACGGGGCAAAAATCAAGTGATATCTATGTAAAAGGGTAAGTTCTTCAGCACTTGTCTTCAAAAGAACAGGTAATATTTCATTCAACAATCAGATGAAAAAAACTATGTTGTGGGAATATCAGATAAGCTATTACTGTGACCTTGGCACTTTGCTCTAAATGCCTGCCCAAATTATTCATCTACACCAAATACCGCTTCTTTTTTTTTTTACCCTTTTAAAATCAAGTGACTGTAAAATGACACTAGTTGTTACTGCCCGCTCAGGCAGGGATGACACAAGAAGAGGACCAAGCCCACAGTTTAGCAAACAGACATCAAACACTTACAGAACTTGAACTGTAAGAGCTTACACAGATGCAAAGAGGTTTGACATAATCGAAGAAAAGGGAATTATGACCACATTAGAAACAAGAAAGCAGGTGTTTGCTTTCTTGGTATTTCTATTGGAAATTTTTTCCAGCCTCCTGTGGGGAGCATGTGTGGGTGAATGACCATGGCCATGCTGGGGAGAACATCACGTGGGTTCTTTCTACTCTCCATAAGGCAAAATGTCTGTCACAGCTTAACAGATGTTACTGGGGTAATCAGTAAACTACATCACACAAATAAAATGAAAAGAGAGAGCACAAAAGGGGAGCTTGACACTCAAACCAGTTCTTTCCTGAGATTGTAGCAGGTTACTTCTTAAAATTACTTGCCTGGTTTGGAGTACTGCCTTGTACTTTCTGCTTCTGAGCAGGATTTGAATGCAGGTACCAGAAAGGGTTTGGGGGGAAATTATGGCATAATTGGCAGTAGGAAGTATTGGAAATCTCAGGTATGAGACTGATCTTAGATTTCTTGCTCTATTTCAACTACTAGAGACTGAGATTAATATGCCGATATGAATCGTGTCATTATGGAGTCCTGGAAAAATCTGCATTTGCAGAGCACTAGGCATATGGAAAAATGAGTTTCCCTAAAAATCTGTTGCAGTATTGACAATGACCAAATGCAAAACGATGGAGGAGGAAGCACTGGGACTGATGGAGCAGGGAAAGGAGGAAGTTTCCCACTTTGCAGGTTCTGAAAATCATGTGAACATACTAAGAAATCCAAAGTAAGCATAAGGACAGGGCAGTCTGGCAGCAGCTCTTCTGTGTGAGGTATATCTACATGCATTTTACCAGGGAAACTTGCCCCACACCAAGCTGTGTGGGGCACCAGGACTGGTACCACTCTCTGGAGGGTGTGATACTAGCCCAGGTGAAGCATGCACTAATACAACCACGTGGACCCCAGCGTGCAGCAAGTGTGGTTATTGCACACGCTGGCTGAGCAAACCCTCCCTTGCAGTTCCCCGAGAGGAGCTACTCCGAAATCACTGGTGTTCACACTGATATATCCAACTTAGCAATAAACTGATGTGTTCAGAGTAGTAGCAGGGTAGCTCTGAGAGCGCAAAATTCAGCGCAGGCTAGAAATTGAGGAAATAGATCGGCAGCCAGCCTTCGCGCGGAGCTGTGTGATAACATGAGGACATCACTATCAATGCCAGAGCGGTCTGACAGGGAAAGCCAGAGGTGGATTTTTACTTCTGTGCCTTAATGATAAAGACACAAATCTCATTATGTTCGGGGAGTGCATGTGGCACTGAATCTGTCGCCAGGCATGGATTTGCACTGCGGGCAGTGCTGTGCTTGGGATTGTTACTGGTTTTCTCTGTTTCTTTTTGAAATAATGGAGCTGGCAGGGGAGAGGCCAATCTTTGGATGCAGTGCAAAAATGTTAATCTTTACTCAAGCTGTGATAAATCATCTTCAGAAGTAAAACATACCTTGCTGGATCATTACTTCCATGGAGCTCTTCAGAAGAGAAGATTGCGTTTAGGAAGGCATTGTCCTTTTGTACCATAGCAATACACATCAAATGTTGTGCACACTGTACCAGAAACCAAGACGAAATCACAAGAGAAACCAGAGAGACTTCTCCCACCATACTTATGCCGTGTTTATACCCTCAAACCACAACTGCAAACAATTTAGAACCCAAAACTGAGCACTTAAGTCAGTCTTGGGACATTGACACAGAATTTATTAGTGTGGCACAACAGGAATACGGGGTGATTAGTAGTGGATAAATGACTGATGCTCTCTTTGCCTGTCCCAAACAAGACAGATGTCTTGGCCAATAGTAAATGGCCAATTGGTATTTTGGAATCTGATCTAAATAAGAATCACCTTCTCACTCTCAATTTTTGATCATCACTGGCCATTGCTGCAGCCTGTGCCATGGCTGGGAGGTAGCTGAGATCCCCGAGCCAGGGCTGTCACTGCGTGTCGCAGTCCTGAACAGTGTGTTACCTGCTAAGGATTAGGGAGGAATTAGCAAATGATCATGCCTGTAACCAAATAACGAAAACTGCAACACCAGCTCCCCTGGTGACGGCAGTGTATTCCACTATGTGTTTGCCACAGATGGATAAAGGGCCTGGAAGAGGACAAGCAGGAGACAGACGTACATTACAACTCCTTGACAGGAGAGGGCAACTTCAACTGGCGCTTTGTGTTCCCATTCCACTATCTCCCAGCAGAGAAACAAATGGTGGTTAGTAAAAGAGAAAACATATTTTCCTTGGAAAAGACAGAGCGCAAAATACCCGCTGAGCTGGTGCTTCAGGTGTGGGACTTTGAAAGACTGTCTTCAGATGATTTCTTGGGTAAGTATGCAATGGATCTGCCTGAACTTCACCCGAGGTCTCACCAGACCTGTATTTTGTAGAGGTATGTACAAAGCAGTGCCTGAGACCCAACTTCTGCTTGTCTTTCTCTGAAGCATCACATTGCAAACTTACACATTTCTTGGAGAGGAAATAATTAGGAACTCATCTGAGATGATGTCAGGGCAATACAAATGAATGACTGACTGTACAGAGAGATCCCCAGCTCTGAATTTTGGGCCCAAGCTACTGCATTGTTCTATGTATCTACCTGGAAGCTGCTGTTTGAATGCCTTCATGTCTACCTGGTCTCTGAGTGTTGTCACATTACTTCTCCCTCCAGGCACCCTTGAATTGAACCTGAATGGATTCCCTCGAGCAGCAAAGACAGCCAAGAGCTGTGACCTAGGCATGGTTGTGGCAGCAAGCGAAGAAAACAAGATCTCCATATTTCAACAGAAGCGTGTCAGAGGCTGGTGGCCTTTCATCAAGGCTGGGGAGCTCACGGTAGGCAGCTCACTACAGATGAACAGTTTTTCTCTGGGGCTGACATGCTCTGCTGAGATCCTGAGGCAGTCAGATGCTAATTTTGGATATGGCATCTGAAGAACAACCACCACTGGCAATCCACAGGAATCCTCCAAATGCTTCAGTGATCCCCCATATACTTGTTTCAGATAATCCCAGGCAACCAGAGCACTTTGTACTTTTTCTTTGCTTTCTTCCACTGTTCATCTCCCAGTACACTGGATGGGTAGAGTGGAAAATTAGGTGTTTCCAGCCACCTTTATGTCAGCTGAGGAAATCCTGGGAGGAATCTCATCTGCTTATTTATTTCTCATTTCTGCCAGGATAAATGAACAGATTTTGGACTCTACCTTTATTCTTGTTAGTGACACATCTTGAGCAGAAAGAGCACAGTCCCCTCTTCCTTTTGAAGTGTGCTTACTAAACCAATATTTTCTCGGTTTAGTGGCAGGATACAATAGGTATAAAGGAATGCAAAGGACAATGACACCTTCCCCAAACTCTACAGGACTTTTTATGTTAGAAGTATCCTCATAAAAAGAATATAAGGGCTGCCACACAGTTTTTCATTTACCCAAAGCTTCTAGTGTAACAAGGCTTGCAGCAGGGTGTAAATGTCACTCAGTGTGTACCTAGCCATTTATCTCAGGGTTTTCTGCTGCAGCTTCTCTTCATAATGTTGTAGTGCTTTCTGTGCGTAATCTGGAGCTACACCAAAATTCTCAGCGTTTAACACAAATTCTCCATTGTCCCTCTTTTAAAGGCTCCTTTGTACTCTTACAGCACCATAGGGATCCTCAGCGTAAACAAGAGACAGCTCTTGCTCCTCTGTTTCCCAGGTGGAGTGCATGTACCTAGGCATGAAATACATCTCCATAGTTAACTCTGCACATGGTCTTTGGGTCATATATACAGAAAACAGAGCATGAAACAGAGCTTTGTGAGCTAGTGAAGGAAAAGCCAAGCTGATGTGCTCACATGCACGGAGCTCTTCAGGAGCTTGGACCTGAACCTGGGCATCCCTGCAGCCCAGTTCTGGGTTGAGTGTGGTTGGAGTCTTTTTGGGCCTATCCAGATCTGTGTGGGGACACAGACCAAGAGCTACAAGCTACCTTTTTATAGTATATCCCTCTACAAATTCACCTGCTTTGTCCCTTTTTTAGGGGATCGCCCTCCCTCTCTAGACTTCCATTGACTCTCCAAGGGTTTTCCCAAACCTCAATCTTCCTTCATATTTCTGTCCCTTCCAGCAAGAATGTTGTAGTAAAAAGTGCCATCTTCAAGTTCATTGCCTTCTTCAGACTGAAGGTGACTGTGTACTTTCTATGGGTTTAGTGGATGGAAACCCCTGTTTTACCTCCATTTTCTCAACTCTCGTACAATTGATTCTCTTTCTCCCAGTCCACTTTCGTTTCCACGCTGATCCCTTTTATCTGCATCCTTCTTTCAGCCCAGGTTTTTTTTTTTCCTGAGTGGTCAAGCATTGGAACAGGCTGCCCAGGGAGGTGATGGAGTCACCATCACTGGAAATGTTCAAAAAACATGTGGACATGGCACTTTGGGACATGATTTAGTGGGCATGGTGGTGGTCGGTTGATGGTTGGACTTGATGATCTTAAAGGTCTTTTCCAACCTTAATGATTCTGTGTGATTCTGTGATGAATCCCAGACACTGGCCATAGATTAACACTTTAGCTTTGGATATCAACAAAGTTACGGGGTAGGAAAATAACAAATACATGAAAAGCCAGTTGTCTCTTTTTCATCCATCACAGATTTTATGAAGTTGAATGGATTTACTCATTCTTAAATGTTACTAGAATCTTTAAATCTCTGAAATAATTTTTTTTTTCCTTTGGCCTAATTATATCTATAGTTGAGATAGTACTGAAGAATGGACCTGCATGAACAGGGAAATGAGAGAACATCTCTGTAACATAACACATACAGAATTATCAACAGATTTGTTGCTGTGAGGGCAAGGGGAAAACAAAGATTTAACCCATATTTAGGAAGCTCTAACTTCCATAGCAGAAGTTACAGTTGATACAAAGAGTTTAAATAACTCAGATGATATATTTCTATTGCAAGGCATAACAGGCATGATCTTTTATAAGTGCTAGTATTTTATGGGTCACTCAACAAGTTTTAATGGCTTGTCACAATGAAAACAAGCAGTAAACCAGCAGTTATATTCCCTTATGACTTTTCTGAATTCTAGAAATTATTGGTAAGTTGGTGCTGAACAAAGTTGTCCTTCTGCCACAGCCCTGTGTATCACCTTCTGGCCATCCATCAAGAAAATTGACTCTGAATCCACCTGCCAAACCACTGTTCTTTTAGCCTGAACAGAGCTCTAGGACTGCATGATATTTTCTGCACACAGATCTCATTTCTAGTCATCTTCCTTTTGTGAGCTGAGACCCAACAGCTCAACTGCTCCAGCACTTGTGACAGGCTGAATTTTCCCCCATTGGTGGACTACACCTCGTCCACATCAGCGACACAGCTTCCAGCTCTGCCATGCAGCTCTGACGGAATGTGTGGCAGATAGAAGATGGGGCTTCTCAGATGAATTACATTATAATTTAGGAAGCAGAAAATATATTTATGGGTCTGGAATAAATCATCCTACCGCTCTTTCCTCATGGTCCTTGAGCATAAATCAGGAATTTGGTGTCTGGGTTTTCCTTTGTGCTTTCTCTTTAACTGCAAAGAGTTTATCTTGTTTTCTTTAATCAGTTTTCTTCACCCTCAGCTGGTTCCATAATTTCTCCACAAGCCAAATCCTCCTGTGATTTAATGACAATAACCCAGGATGCTTATGTATTATCTCTCTGATCCAGGGCAAGGTGGAAGCTGAATTTCACTTAGTCACAGCAGAAGAAGCTGAGAAGAATCCGGTAGGCAAAGCTCGAAAGGAGCCTGAGCCTTTGGAAAAACCCAAGTGAGTAGGAAAACACTCCTTAAACCAGCTGGGGCGTTCAGCA
>NW_010538710.1:22045-24621 GCF_000687285.1 Phaethon lepturus
ACAAGGAACAGCATATCTCCTTGCTCCTCTCCCAGCTTTTCCCCTCTTTCCTGCTGTAACCTTGAGCAAACCATTTGTCCAACTTGTGCATCACCTGGCTGCCAGCACTCGTAGCTGGCAGCATCACCCAGGTTAGCTGAAATGCCTTCCTCTGGAAGCACAAATGAATTGCATTGCTGCAGGTTTGTCCTCAGCTAGAGTTCAAACATGAGCTCATTCCATAGCTGACCTGGCACGTGATAACCTCTTAAACCATCATAATTTATGCATACACCCAAGACCTCAGTTTGGTCTTCTGTAAAGATCAGAAGGATTATACTTATTATATTGAGGGTAACTATAAGCCATTAATGTTTAAGTGCTTTAAAATGACTGTATGAAAGATTTCCTATGTCCATTTTTTTTTTTTTAATATATGACTGTTAGGAGACAGAGTATCAGTATTAGGAAACAATTTTGGATATTAGGAAAAACTTCTTCACCAAAAGGGTTGTCAAGCATTGGAACAGGTTGCCCGAGGAAGCAGTTGAGTCACCATCCCTGGAGGTATTTAAAAGATGTGTTGATGTGGTGCTTAGGGACGTGGTTTAGTGGTGGACTTGGCAGTGTTAGGCTTACAGTTGGACTCGATGACCTTAAGGGTCTTTTCCAACTTAAATGATTCTGTGATTCTATGATTCTATGAATTATCTGCACATATTTAAAGGTGTTCTATTTGCTACATATCAGTGGGAAACTGACCTCTGCATCCATCTAGTTATTTTTGCATAAATTAATCACTTGCAGATAAAGGCACATAAAACATTAACATCAGGTCATACAGGAATGATACAACTTTAATAAATCTATCTCTAACTGTTTTTGTATTTCATAATCAAAGAATGAAGATGCTTACTTTTCATCATGATGCTTTTTAATCAGGACATTCTAAGTGGCTTAACAAAGGCAGATCATCTAGAAGGAGCATTTTATATTTCAGTACTTTTGTCACATTAAAAACGTATTATGAGCTGAGAATTTTGCATTCAGAAAAAATGTACTTCTATTTTGTCTCAAGTACTTTATTCTACTAAAATAATGAGCTAGATTTTTAAAAAAAGAGAGAGACATTGATATTATATTTCCTGCTACAAAAACTTACAAAAATCAATTGCTGTTTATAATGGTAAACATTGCATATTCTTTTTAATTTTGTTGATTCGATATATATCTCAGGGCAAACATTAAACAGGAGAAAACAGCATAATGGTGAAATTGCCAATACCCATACAAAGGGTATAGATTTATGTAATTTCCTGCTGGCCAAAGCACCATGAAGTTATCCATCTCTTCATCTCTGCTGATCAAGAAAGGATGCTTTTCTGGATGCACTCTATTATAACCAATACACTGCTATATCTGGTACTGAGTTCTATTGCCTACATTGCAAAGAAAACAAATTAAATGAGCAACAGTCTGGCTTTTTTCCCCTGTTTTTAAAGGTTATGAAAAGCTCTTAAGTAGTTGGAACATGCAGACTAATGGTTTTGTTACTCAAGTCCGTGATTCAGTAAGTTTTACTCTTTAGAGTATCCATTTTTTAATAATTCCTTTTAACCTGGAAGGATTATTTGTTGATCTGTTTCTGAGTTATTTCCACTTCAGTATAAAACACATTCTTTAATTAGAAGATATTCAGTTGGCCTTTTAGATTTACAGACTTTCTTTCGCATTGGCATTCACTTCCATCCACATGCTGAATGCTGAATTCTCCAGATGACTAAGACATTGCTTAAATTCCTTAAAGGGCTTCCTACAGGGAGACACATCCGTTGCTTTTTGTGACCCTCAGTCTTAATTTCATTCTGCTTGTGACTGTATCATCTGCATGGTTATATTTGAGATATATATTACAGTGATATTGGATAAGAAAGAGAACCTGCACCCAATTTTGCTGGTGTTAATGTCCCACACCACCGTACTCTGCTGGTCGTGCCACCATACACAGACGACGGATGTTGCCTCAGTTTATAGCAGGGGTGGGGCTGTTGAGGTCAGAGGCATAGAGCTGGGTGGCATGCCAGAGGAGAGACTACACCAACACTTTTCCTAAGGAGAACATAATTTTCCTCTCTCTGTGCAGCCAACTTTGTCATACAGTGTGAAGAAACTCCTAGTTATGGAGAGAGTATGACATGGGGCAACATCTGGAAAAGAGTTAGGACTGTGAAGTGCAGGTATGCGCCACCAGGAGAAGGTGGCTCTTCTTCTCTTTATGTACCCAGGCAAACCACCTAGATTTTGGTGTTCATCTCCTTTCCTGTTTTCAGGAGGCCTGCTTTCAAACTCCTTCTGAAAATATGCCATTTGGGCCTGTAAGCCAGGCCTGAGCTGGCTTGGCCTGTTGTGGCACCATGACTATCACTGAGCAATTAGATTTTTTGTAGTGGGTCATTCCTCCTTTTGCAATGCTAAATTCCACATAGTGATTAGAAAGCTTTTATACTCAAGATGTCTGCATTTCTTCTTTAGGATTTATCACAATCTTGTCTGTAATTTTGAATGCCATATATTGTCTTCTTGGAAGAAGGGGCAGG
>NW_010538711.1:0-17906 GCF_000687285.1 Phaethon lepturus
GCCTGTAATCCAGAGGGCCTTGCTGGGGGGGCAGGGGGGCGGGAAAGAGAGACTCATTAAGCAGAGGAAAATGCCTGACCGCAAGCTCCCTGCGGGGCTGGAGTGGTGCACCCATTTCGCTGGCTAATCAGCCAGGCACGGGGCTGATCCCAGGGCTTTGCTGGGTGATATCATCTCTGGTTCGTCTCCTGCTCCGTTTGATGTCCCCTTCCCCTCCGAGGGGTGCAGTTGAGGGAGTCTCGTGTTTTTCTGTCTGCACAACTGTTTACTGTCTTAAACTGCATCCCTGGTCCCACCGTGTCCTGGTGGGAAGCTGTGCCGGGAGGACTGTGCCAGTTGCTGACCCCAAGCCATCGTCCCCCATGCTGGCTCTGCCACCGCCACCACGCCAGCTGGCCACAGCCAACAGGCGTGCGTCCCCTCCCCGTCCTGCAGAAGCCTGACCTTCTGGTCCTCTCTTCGCAGTGCACCAACGCCCTGCCGGGGCTGACCAAGCTGGAGGACTGCTGCGGCAGCGTGGGGCTCTTCTGGGGCGCACAGACAGCCCGTACCCTCAGCAAACAAAAATAGTCAGGCTGCCTCATGCGGCCGAGGAGGTGTGGAGCAGAGCCACGGGTCCCTCGCTGCGTGGCTTTCCTTTACCCAAGGCCTTCAGAGACAGGCAGCGCGTCCAAGGCGGTGTGTGGGGCCATGCCTGCTCCACTGCTGCCCCCAGGCTCAGTGCTTTCTCCCCAAACCGCTGCTGCAAAACCCCGGTGCGGCTGTTGGTTCCTGCTGTCCCAGCCCCACTCGGAGGGAGAAACGGGAAAAGAGCGGCCGTGGTTTTAGGAGGTGCAGTCCCAGACCGGTGGAGGAGGCTGCAGACTTGGCCCTATAGAGTTACGGGCTTGCTCTGGGCCCAGCACGGGCTTGGCAGGGGCTCTGGAAATAACACTACATCAAACAATTGGCAGGAGAGCACCCGGGGTCTGTTCCAGGGGCATGGGCGTCCAGCCCCGTTTCTGCTGCGCTCGGGAGCCGGACAGACTGATCCAGCGGGAGACGGGGATTCCTCGGCCACTTCGCTCGGGGTGCTCCATGGTGGGCATGGCCTCTCATGCCGTGGCCCCATCCCGTATCCTGAGGGAGAGGCTGTGCTGAAGGACTCCTGGCTGGGGGGAGGCAGCCCTGTGGGCACAGTGGCTCCACAAGCCCGGCCGGGTCTGGTGCAGGGGCAAGGTGCATATGTCCTGTGCAATGTGGACTGGGAGCTGCTTGCCTCACCCCTGCCTGCCTGTCTGCCCCTTTTCATCTCTGCCTGGCTGCTCGTTCACATGTCTTCACTGGATTGAAGGACTAAATTAAACAGACCCCATGGTCCAGGAGACTTTGACCCCTGAGGAGAGCGGAGGTGTCCAAGGCGGCAGGTTTTGTGCAAGCCACTGTGGTGTTGGTGCCTTCTAGCACTGCCCAGGGGCTGTCCCGCTCACTCACACGCACGCTCCCAAGAGCTGTTTGCATCTCGTTGTCCTCCCTTGATTCAGTTCCTCCTCAGCCAGGGGTAGAGCAGTCTGGAGCCAAATTCCTCACAATCACAGACGAGGTTGTCAGCATCCTGGAACCCAGCACAGATCTGGGGAGCTCTGATTGCTGTCATCTTCCTGCTCTGTACAGCTCTGCTGTGGCCCCAGGCCACGCTGCTGCATGCCTGCCCTCGTCTGCATGCCAGCCCCGAGGGAGCCTTGGGCTGGGGCATGGGGGTGACTGTGGGGTTGCCAGGCCCACTACAAACAAGGAAATGCTCCATATGGACCTCAGCCCCCTTCTCTTCATCCCCAACCTTCGCATCCCCAGTCACGGCTTTCTCCTCCCCATCTCGCAGCAGCCTCCCCGTTTCTCACCCGGTCTCTCTGATGCCCGCATTGGGAAGCAGGGGGGCCACTTAACGCTTCTGTTAAGCTGCAGGTCGCTGCAAAATCTCTGCACCTCCTTTCTCTTTCTCCATGCCAGGGTACTAGGTATCGCTCAGCGGCCAGAGCCGCAGCAGTGTCTGCTCTGCTGGACTTTGATCTTCAGGCTTCAGACTGCATCTGTAATCACAGGCTTCCAAGATGTGAAAGCAAGCACGAAATACCCCATTTGTTCCTTGCAGTCAGCCAGCCAGTAGACCAAATGCACTTAAATGCCTCCTAGCTGCCAGCAGGTCCCACTTCCACAGCTCAGCACATGCCCCGTGTCCCAGCAGCAGCTGAAACTCAAGGGAGGTTGCTGCCTCTGGTCTTCATTGCGTGGACAGATGCTTGTCTGGCTTTTTTTCAGATTAATTCCATGGGGATATGAAAAATGTATCCCCGTGGGTCTTCTGTCTTCCTGTGCCACAAAAAAATCCCAGTCTCAGTCCCTCTGGCTTTGGGTGATAAAGTTCCCCGTTGGAGACCAAACGGCTCTTGTTGATTTTGGCAGGAATTCAGGCTAGCTGAAGGGACCATTTTCATCCTCTTTAATCGTGTGCAAGTATCTTCCTCCTTTGGCTACCTCTGATTGACTGCCCTGTAACAGCCCACATGCAGGAGACCACACAGTGCAAGTGAAGGGAGCTGTAAGGCAGACACTCGATGGAGGCAGCCTAAGAGAGCCCGGCTGCTGTGAAGTGAGAAGCCTAGGTGGCTGGCATGCTTTTCTCTGGCGTGCTGTCTTCACACACCAGAGATCTCACCCCAGAGTGGAGCCAGGAAAACTGTCCTTCCTCCATGATCTGATGGTTCTAACAGAGCTATCGAGCACTGTAAACTCTAATCACCCCGTGCCTCCTCTGCCAGGGCTCCCAGGTCCATGCCTGTCCAGCATGAAGGCATCATGCCACATTGTTTCTGCCTGTAGACCACATCCCACACTTACTTACATCCCTTCTGTCTCCTTGTCTTGCTGGCCTGTGTTGTGCTCACTCAGAGTCACAGGGCTGTAGTTCAGTGACCTGGCATCTCGTGCACAGAGATAACATGTCCAGTGGATGTTTCCAGCTTTCTTCTTGGCACTGTGGTCTTCGGAGAGAACTTCTCCTTGTGCTCGTGTGTCCCGGGGAGGCGTGCACCACAGCAGACTTGACAGTGCTGGGAATTTAATTCCAGCAACCAGAGACAGAAATGGCAGAAGCTAGTTCAGTGTAAACACTTACAAATGTACAGAAGTGCAGCCAGGCAAGAGCTAGACAAATGGAGAGCTTGTTTGGATTGACTGTCTGCCCGAGACACTGATTGTTAGTAGAGTCTGGATATGTCCGGATGTCTCTGTCGACTGCAGCTTTCATGTTTAGTATGTGTTTGTGTGCGGAAAGACATCAGAGAAGAAGAATCAGAGGCAGGCATCTGTCCGAGCGAACCTGCCGTGACCAATCCCTGCTATTTTTTTGTGTTTTGCCCAGCATCAGAAAAGTCAAGGCACTTGAACACTTTGTCTGCATCCTAAGGAGACCATGTTAAAAGCTGAGTTCAGAATTAAGGTAGAGGTGGGCTTGATCTGGCCAGGACTCTCTGTAGTGGGTGTTTGTTACATTAGTCTCAGAGGTTTCCTTAGGCTCTGCTCAGGCTTTCGGCTGTCTGGTTTGCTGCTGAGAGGCTGTATATCGTTAGGACCCTTCAGAGAAATGGACCCAGAGTTGACTTTTCAAGTAGGCTACAGTAGAAGTTGCTGGGAGTTTGCTGTTGCTTGTGTAAGTGAGAGCTGAAGACGAGATCCCCAGGGTATGTCAGAGAAAGCCCTGGGGAGAAAGGGGAGGGCCAAGAGCTTGCTCTGTGAGCTGTTGGGGCAAAGGCTGTCACACAACCCATGAAAGAAGGAGATGAGCCAGAGGCAGGTCCCTGGAGAGTGGCAGGACACCTGCATGCTGTCATGCAGCTGCAGTCCTTCAACTCTGTCTGGAGATGTCTGGATGAAATGTGCTTCTCTGCAAGATAGGATACATCAGAGGGAGACATCCAATGTCCCTCCTGGGTCTTTAGTACACGGAGGAGGTGCTGGAGCACATGCTGAAAGGCTAGAACAGAGAGGTAGGAGGATATGGGAGCTGGGAGGTAAAACTTGAAGACTGATAGTGGGGAAATGGAATCGGAGGCTGAGGAAGCAGCTGGTATAGAGACACTTGGATGTGGCTGGGAGGAAGCCCAAAGACCAGCAGGGTATTTGAACATTGCTGGTGAGGAAGCTGCACTGAAGCGATGTCCTGTCCCATGGCAAGCTCAGGATCCAGGGCTAGTAGCAGGCACACTGCTGGGCAGAGCCACTCCTGCTTACCTGCCAGACTGTATACTATTTTGGGGTACACAGTGCTCTGTGAGGAAGAACACACTGGAACAAGCTCAAGAGATGGTCCTAAAACCAGCAAGACCCAAGCTGCAGGTCGACACAGACCCCAGGGAGGGTATAGATTTGGACACTGGTTTCCCTGAAGCCTTGGCCCTCCTCAGGCATGTGGGGATGAAGGAAATTGGTAGCGGATAGTTTTTTCGGAAGGCAAGGCAAGGCACTCTGCCCAGAGGGGGTCACAGACCTCCTCTGCCACCTCCCTGACCCTGAGACCACACAGCTCTGTGACCAGCAGCGCTCCAGGAGAAGCCCATACCGGTGACAGACACCCTCCCCTCTACTGTGCAGGAGCTACAAGTCTCACCTTTCTGTGGGGCTTTGGGGGACTTTCTGGGTGCAGCAGTAAATCTGTGTCTTCTAGGTCTTGGTTCTTCACTGCCTGCTGTCCCTTATTTCAGGCTGCAGTCAGCCTGAGCGTGGGCTGGGCTGCACACCCACCGGTTGTGCTCACTGCAGATCTTCCTGGGCTGCCTTCTCTTCTCCTGCCTATGAGTTTTAACTGCATTAAGAAACAAGTCTTTGAAGGCTATTGTTTTGTTTTTATTCCCACTCCCGGTGTTTTTTCAAGTTTTTTGTCCTAGAGAAAAGTCTGAATTTCACTGGAAAGTTGGATCTTGTAATGTCTGGCTTGGCATCCACAGCACTTCCCAAACAGACCTCCCACTGCGAGAGGGGTGGCAGCTCACCCATGGAGCTGTCGTCATCAGAAACGCCAAGCGGCTCCGCAAGCTGCATGTTCCCCTGTGCTGTGCCTGCAGGCATTGAAACAGCCACAGGAAGCCCCCTGAAAATCAACCCCCTGGTCTGCTCTTGTTGCCATCAGATCAGGGAGGATACAGGGGGAAAAAAATGGAAATATGGGAAAGGAGGCTACGGAGGGGCTGGTTCTGCCACCACTACACCATGTGCCACAGGGAGTCTGTCCAGTACAGTAAAGAAGGGCTGGAGGTGGGGAAAGAAGCTGAAACCTCTGCAAGATTGTGGCAGTACCACAGAGAGCAATACCTGGGAAAGTGCAGCATTTTCAGGACTGCCTTGTTCTGCAGAGTGTGCAGGATCCATGTGCAGGATTGTGGTCTTGGCACACAGCGGCACAGTGTTTCAAAAGTGGGGTTTTTAAGGTACAGAGGTATTTTGTCCCAGCTGGAAGCCACTGTGTGAGCAGAATGAGGTTCTCTCTGTTAAAATGACCTCAAAAGCCAACAGTAATTACCAGAGTCTTTTTTTCCTTCAAGCATCTTTTCCACCTTGAAGATCTTTATTGACCATGAGTAGAGCAGAGGGCTTAGTTTCGTATTGCACATCAGCACTGGTGCATGCCCCCCTCACCCCTGCTATGGTAGTCTTTGTTGGGGCATTGGAGAAAGTCTTGCGGAATCCTGCCTACCACAGACCACCCAGAGGAGAAGAGAGTGGTCATGACAGATCTGGACTGAAGGATTCGTGTCCTTTCCCTCTTGTCCATTCTGCCTGAGAACTCATCTTATCCTCACAGCCTACTTCTTGGTCTAGCATCTCCAGTATGTTTTCTCTCAGGAGCTCCTATGAGGTTGGAGCTGCTCTGCTTTTCTGCCAGCAAGTTCAGCAGTTGAGGTCCTCTCTGCAGTAGAGGCTGATCTTCACACTAAACCAAGCTGAGGTTTGAATGAGTCCCCAACTCCAAATGCCACAAGACCGTGCGCTCTGGCTCCTTTCATCTCCCACATGCTGGAAAACCCAGAACAAGCAGAGGCACCACAGCCACCCTCATGACTGCACACTCTGTGCCCACTGCGGGCACGGGGAGATGCCCAGGGTCCGGCCAGGGCTGGGGTTCTTCTGTGGAGCCAGTTCAGGGTCTCCAGAAATGTCTGTGAGTACTGAAAGTGGCAAAGGAGTTCAGCAAGGCAAGATTTCTCAAAGAGATAATGCCTTTTTTAGGATAAATGGAAAGAGTTGAAAGAAATGGGCTAGCTTTCAGCAGCCAAGCATTTCCTCACTTCTCATCTGACCTCAGGCTTGCCTTTTCCCTTTTTAACAAAGTGATATTGATGGCCTAAGGCAATGTATTATCTCATCCTACAAACCTTGCCTCACTCAGGCCCTTGGGGCTACCACCACTAGAAGTGGTTTGTTTCCATTTCACCATCAGCCTGAGCTGCTTCATGCTGTCTTCAGACAGTTCAGCCAGGGCCCTTGGGTAAAGGCTCTCCTCCTGGGAAGTGACAGACAACTTCTGAAGTGCACCTGGCTGTTTAAAATCATCCTGCTAGGCTGCAAAATACCTCTGACTGATTTCTGTGCATTCATTTCCCTTCTCATTCTGCTGTGCTGGAGTATTGTTCTAGCTGGGGACAAATTTGACAAAGGTGCTGGTGGGAGTCCTGGGCTGTGGCTGCTTCATACTCACTTCCTCCTTTTTGGATCTGTGACCTTATTGCACACATGCTCCTCTGTGAGAGCCCGGCCCTGCCAGGGATGCTCGGTGCCTGCAGAGCTTGCAGAAAGCAGCACTGGGTGGTGGGATGAAGCAGAGCTGGAGGGAGCGATGAGGAGAGCCAAGGGGAAGTCCTGGTGTGCAGGTACCTGGTGAGCACATTGCTTCGGTGCAGCGCCCATGGGGCTGAAGTGCCCAAGAGATGAGGCTCCGAAATCACACCCTCAGCAAGCCTGAAATCCCTCTGCCTGACAGATGCATCTCAGCTGCTTTTGTCCCTGGCCTCAGGCTCTGGGCGCACCTCCTCCTGGAGAGAGCGCAGACAGACAGACAGACAGACACAGGAGGCTGGGACCCCTCTGGCTGTGGGTGCTGACAGATTTCTGCCCTCTCCGGTTGTCACGTTGGCTTTTTCCCAGGCATTGCTCTTTGCTGGATTCCAGAGGAATGGCCTCGCACTCCTATCAGCTGCATGGGAGAGGGGTGGATGCTGATCCCCTTTGCAGTAAACTCAGATTTCCTAGGCTGGTTTTTCAGGGGTTTTTGGCTGTCTCTGCTGTAGTTCAGCAACATCAGAGCTCATGGAAGGAAATGGTCCTCTGCTCAAGTAACCAAGTACAAAGCTGAGAGTTAATAGCTTACATCCTCCTGCAGCCACACGCTGTCTTCCCTTGTGGCCAGGTCCTGGCAGAAAGAGAGCAGCCTCCATCCAGTAGTTCAGAAATTGTCTTGGTTCCCCTTGGTACAGAAAGATCTGCTCACATTACATTACAGTTATTCTTTCCAGGGAATGCGTGTTTCTTTGCAAAATTAAGACATTGATCCGCAGCCTCACGAGTGATTTGCTGCAATAATGAGCCACAGGCTTCTGCAGACTGGAGTTGTACGAGTGCTGAGGTGGCACGAGACCTGCACGCTCACCCCCATCACTGGTATTTTCTGCCTCGCCCTCTGCCCAGCAGCATCTGGTGGAGGGATGCTGCAGGATCTGTTTCTCTGCAAAGGCTTTTTGGAGAGGGAGCTGACACGTCATCATTGTTTGATCTCTGGCATGCTTGGCTCCCCATCGGAGGGCTCGTGCATAACGATGCTGCTTCATTTGGGCGTCTGTTATCACATCGTCCTAAGGCTGACAGATGCTTCCAAGCACAGTTAATGCCTGTCGGCAGCCCCAAGGCCACAGACTGTGGTGTGGGAGGACCTGGAATCCCATCAGGGCACTGAGCCTGGAGTCCGTGAGCCAGAGGTTGTTTTTCCCTTCCCAGAAGATTGGAAATGTACCCAGTGATACCCAGTATCACCAGCAGCCCCCTCGCCCCTAACATCCAGATGTTTGTAAGCACCTCCTGCTTACAATTAATGATTGAACTGTTGAAGGAGGTGAAGAGATTTTTCACCTTATTCATCTAGCCACTGAGGATCTCTCTGCACCTGGAAAATCTTGTAACTTCATTTTATATACCTAGGGAAACCAGGCTTTCTATTCTCCTTCCTAGTACAGGCTGATGAATGGCATCTTGTTCTCCCATCTTTTATTTCCCAAGCGCCTAGGAGGCTGGTCCCTAACTTTTGCCTTTCAAGAAGTGTCCTAAAATAGCTTTAAACTGCATTATAGGGCCAAAGTCTCCAGGACAAAAAGTTATGGACATGCCTGTTCTCTGCCCCCAGCACGTGGTTTGTGTTCTTTAACCTTTGCAGGCTCTATCCCGACCATCTCCTACCTTGGTGATGGTCTCAGTTTGTCCCTGGTTCTCGAAAGCTGCAATGCATTAGGAATCTGCCAGATCCTCGATACGGCTATTGCTATGGAGGACTTTCCATGTACGACACCAGGGTGTGAGCTACTGATGCCAGGCAGGAGGAATTTGAGTGGTGGGAATATGTCTGGGCAGTCACTTAGCTGTTACAGACACTTCTTGTTTCTGAGCGTATGGTCCAGAGAATTAAAAAGAAACCCCACCCTGGGAAAATCCCAATTTTAGGCAAAGCACCCTTCTTCCTACCCCACCCCATGCTTTCTCACTTCCCAACCCATGTCCTCCTGGATTCCCTTTCCCTTGCTCTAAAATATGGTGCCTAAATTTGTCCTCCTTGGTATATGTGGGCCACATTTTACTTGCCTTTAAAATATTTGGAAAGATTTAGTTGGCTATGGTTATAGGCCATTTTGAACCCCACAAAACTATTTCAAGCAGCAGTTTGAAATTTTCTTTGATGAGAGTGATCGGGGCAGGAAATCACATGCAGTTAAAAAGAGGGAAAATGTAATAAACAGGCCCTGGGCTGTTATTTCAGCATCTTATCAAGGACCACTGCCATTCCTTTCACTCTGGTCCCCCTTGTCATGTGCTGCCTGGCTATCCAAGCTGGCCTCGGAGGAGCCGAGGTGACACAGTGATAAATATGAAGCACAGGCAGCACCTCTGGGTCATAGAATCATAGAATAGTTTAGATTGGAAGGGACCTTTAAAGGTCATCTAGTCCAACCCCCCTGCAGGGACCAGGGTCATCTTCAACTAGATCAGGTTGCTCAGAGCCCTGTCCAACCTGTCCTTGAATGTTTCCAGGGATGGGGAAATGCCCACCTCTCTGGGCAACCTGTGCCAGTGTTTCACCACCCTCATGGTGAAAGATTTCTTCCTTATATCTGGTCTAAATCTACCCTCTTTTAGTTTAAAAACATTACCCCTTGTCCTATCGCTAAAGGCCCTGCTAAAAAGTCTGTCCTCATCTTTCTTATAAGCCACCAACTGGAAGGCTGCAATAAGGTCTCCCCAGAGCCTTCTCTTTTGCAGGCTGAACAACCCCAGGTTTCTCAGCCTGTCCTCAGAGGAGAGCTGTTCCATCCCTCTGATCATTTTTGTGGCCTCCTCTGGACCTGCTCCAACAGGTCCATGTCTTTCCTGTGCTGAGGGCTCCAGAGCTGGACGCAGTGCTCCAGAGGGAGTCTCACCAGAGCATAGTAGAGGGGCAGAATCACCTCCCTCGACCTGCTGGCCATGCTTCTTTTGATCACCTTTGTCACCAGGTTGGCACCTGCCAAGCAGCAGAAGATACTGCTTGGGAAATGTGACTGCTCCCACCTGTCCCTCTGCCTGGGTTTGTCCAAGGCAGACCTAGGGACCCCTCTCCCTTCTGCAAGGAGGGCAGAGAGAAGGTAGGATGCCGGTGGCTGGCTTTACTGCTGACATCCCACACTGTTTGCTTTCTTCCCAGCACACCCTGTGATTGAGAATGGGCAGGTGGAGTGTCCCCAGGGATACAAGAGGCTGAACCGGAGCCACTGCCAAGGTAAGCATGCTGCTTTCGTATCTCTCTTTCCTTCCCAGAGCCACTGCCAGAGCTGTAATTATTTACACAAGTAAAATACAGTAATCTAACTCCCCAATACAGATCTACAAAGAAGGTGACTTATATTATAAAAATCCCTGTGCTTTCATCAAGAATGAAAAAAAATAGATGACACTGGACTACACGACTCGGCTGATAAGCACAGTCAGCACATAGTTGGGCCAGCACAAGAAAACTCACCCACTAAGTCCTACTGACCCAGTAAGGGCCTATGTTGCTCCTCTGCTACGTGTGAGTGTTAAAACACTTCTCCCACCATCTGAAGCAACAGGAATTCCATCACCTGAAAACATTTGGGAAGGTTGTCGGCTTGTTCAGTTAATTTTCAAGTGGGAGAGTGCCATAAAAGTGAGTCCTTCTGTTCCAAGTATGTCACTTGTCCCTGTTGCCATGCTGCCTTGCCTGCCCCAACGCTGCTGGGGGGCATTTCTCACTCCCATGGTCCCTCAGCTCCGTATGAGGAAGGCTCTATCTGTCTGCTTTTCTCTCCGGTTCATGTTTATTTGGCATCTCTTGGACCCACAGTGCTTGTGTTTTTCCGTGCTCTGACTGAAGTGGAATTTTATGGTTCCCTTCTCGTGATTCATGATAAGCTGAGAGGTGTCATCTCAAAGATGCAGCAGGGAGCCTGGGCCCTGGCCGTGCAAACCCAGGGCTGGCAATCCAATGACTCATCTCTTTTAGCTGGGACTTTCCACCATGCTTACTTAATTAATGATTCAACCTCCCCACATTGTCCTGGGGGAGAACTTTCAACAGCGCAACGGCTTCTATTCTCCTTGGTGCTCAGACCTCATCCCCTGTGCAGCTACAGACAGTGCTACGGGTATGAGGAGCTACCCAGAGACATCGAATAGGAGTTGGCGGAGCAGAGCAGCTGGGGGGACTCATGTCAGCGAGCAGAGACCTGCAGTGCCTGCTCTGGGTTTGTGTCCCCTCTGGAGCAGGGAGAGGCTCAGAGGAGCAGAGGGAAATGGCAATGTGGAGTTAGCTAGGAAGCTCTTTTTGCACAGGAAAAAGCATGAACCAGAGATTTGTGCCTCTTCATGCTTCTTTGTAAGCTGGGCTAGAGAAGTACTGTTCTGCAGACACTCTGCTGCCTCAAGGAGCTTTTCCCATCTCTGCTGTTGCAGCAGGATGTGTGTCAGGAAGCCCAGCACCTCACCTGGGGTCCAGAATGAGCAGTTTGGCATGGGGTCTTCTCTTGCCAGCCCAGGTAGAAGAGGAGCCAAGGGGCTGGACGAGGGCTGATGGTTCCTGAGGCCCTTGGCTGCAGGAGAGGAGCTGAGCTGGGAAGGAGCTGAACTCTGGCTTTGCAGACTGTTGTCAAAGCACAGATGAGTGACTTGAGGAGGGCCCTGACAGGAGCCCACATTCCTCTGTTCTGTATGGACGGAAAGGGCTGTCTGTTGTGCCTTCCAGCAGAGGAACAAATGGCTCATCTCTGCAAGATCTCCCTTCTTTTCCTTGCCTTGCTGCATCCCGTTGAGCAGGAACAGGGCTGCAACAAGCCTAAGTTGAGAGTGCCTGGCAGAACCAGTCAGGAAACCTCCCGGTGCTGCTGGGACCAGCAAGAAGGATGGCCCTGGAAGGGATAACGTGGTTGCTAGACATAAGGCAAAGATTGTCTTGGAGGCTGCAGGTTGGAGACAGTGGTAGGGAAGTGTGCATGCACAGGGGTCACTGCATAGGATATACACCAGCACCTTGGTGTCCGTATGTCTTTGGTGTCTGTATATACTTGGTGTCTGTTGCTGACTCGGGTACTTTCTGCTTGCCAGGCACCGGGGAAAACCAGCCTGCACCTTTCCACCACCGGCTGCCTGACCCAGCATGGCCATTTCTGGCAACCCTGCATGGGGTGGGAGGAAGCAGCTGGGACAGCGTACGGATCTCGGTCTGTGGTCCCCGAGGCCTCTTCTTGTGGGCCAGCCCTGTCCCCGGCATGCTGCAGGGTGTAGGAGTATGTGGCCCCAAGTGCGCCTGCCTGCTTCTGTTCCCTGTGGGGATTCCCACTGTGGGTGGGTCCTCTGCTGACAGGGGAAGAGAGGAGGTTGGACTGAGGCCAGGATGTGGCCCTGTTTTAAATTAAGCTCATAAAGCCCAGCCCTTGGTGCTTGTTTGTTTTGTGCTCTTATTACTCTAATCCCTTCAACCCCTTTGCTTATGCGGAGGCCAAACACTTCGTCCAGTTGGTGTGTTGGAATGACACGATGCTCCCACCATGACAGGGATGAGCCCTGAGGCTCCTCTAGAGAGCCCAAGCCTCTTCTCTGAGTGGGATTCCCAGCACATTTGGGGTCCGACCGCTGGTTTTTCTCATGCACTCTGCCCTGTGCTTGGTACGGAGCAGGGAACCATTACATTACACAGCCAAATCCTGCTTCTGCCTGGCCTGCTGCACATCCCTGTAGCGTTGGTACTTCCAATTGGCTGAACGTCATGGCGTGGTCTTGATGGCCCCTGTGTGTCTCAACCATGTATGGGGCAGCCAGTGGGGTGAACGGGGGAGTTTAAGAGCACAGGGCTGCAGAGGACCTCTCAGGTCATTAAGTCTGAACTCCTGCTGTCACAGTTGGCTGTGTGACACCCCCACTTCCACAAAGCAGTGATGTTTCAGCTCTGAGGAACAAGGTAGTGGTGGGAAAGCTGTTCCTGAGTCTAGCTGCTCTCAGTCAGGCTCTTCCAGTGTCTCCATTCTTCCGAGTGTCCCCGCAGCCTGCCTTTGCACCCCTCCCACCTTGAGACAGTCTCTAGAGCACCACCAGGTGCCCTCAGGGCATTAGGACTGCCCTGTGTCTTTGGAAAGTGTTTGGTGTGATGCTGTCTAGCATCACGTTGGCGCTTCTCGGCCTTGGCAGCTCGCAGCTGTCCTGCGAGCAGCGAGTGTGCCCAGGTCTCCCTCACTGCCTGCTCCCATCCGTCAGCTTGTAGCCTATGTTCCTGTGATTTGTCCTGGGGTGGTGCTGAGGTTCATCCCACTCCTACTGCTCCATGCTCCCGTACAGGTCTTCCTGCACTGCTTGTGCCTCCCGACACTATATTTTGTCAGCACGCTTACTTTTCTGGACCAAGCCCTTTAGTGAGGATGATATAAAGCTGGATCAATGAATGAGGAGGGCTTCCTCCTCACTCTACACTGTGAAAGCTGCCCTCAGCTCTCCCTTACACACCTTTTGCCAATCCCTGTCTTCTCTGGCTTAGCTCATACATTCCTGCATGATGCTGTAGGAAAGGCTTTACTGCAGGCCAAATGGATGAGACCAACGGTGTTTCCCTGGGATAAGCCCAGCTCCCTTCCCAAAGACTGTGTCTGATGCTGTGTGCTAAGTCAGGGGCAGAGGCAGAGCTTGAGACAGGGCTTGAGTTTGGCATCTTCCCACTCACTCAACCTGTTCTCAGAAGAAGACACTGCAGCCTGGCCCACTATTCCCTGTCTCTGGAGGGGATCAGTCACTGCCCTCCCTGCATGCTGGCACTGAGTTTCTCAGCAAGGATTACCTCCGTGGATGATGGCTCCAGATGAGCAGCACCAGCAGATGGATGAGGGGACAGGACTCACCAGTCCAGGCTTGCAAACAATAATTATGATGGCCATAAGAGTGACACTGCCGGGGCTGCTCACCAGAGGAGCCACATCTGTTTTCCATGAGGACTGTGGAGCAGAGCAGTCATTCATGAGCCATCCCAGCAGCTGCAGAGAGCCAGCTCTGTGCTGCAGGTGTAGGACTGCTGTCGCTGCAGAGGTCCCTACCACGCTGCTCGATGGCAGAGGCTGCCTTGGACACCAGCCTGGCTGAGACTCCCTGGTCTGTGGCACCTGAATGGGGGGCACTGGGTAGGGTGTTCAGCTCAGCCTCAACTTGCCCACATCTCACTGGGTTCTCTCCTCTCCGCAGATATCAACGAGTGCTTGATGCAGGGCCTGTGCAAAGACGCCGAGTGTGTGAACACCCGTGGCAGCTTCCGCTGCACCTGCAAGCCTGGCACCATGCTGGACCCATCCCGTAGCCATTGCATCTGTAAGTTCTCCAGGGAACCCCTCAGTTTGGGTGGGGGCCTGAGCAGGACCCCATGGCTGAGTGGAAGCTGCAGCATGCTTCCCACCTCTTGCAAGTGCGGTTGAGTTATGCTGTCCTGCAGGATGGGTCCCCATGCCTCGGGCCCCCTTCATCCATCATTCTTCTACATGGACATCTCATGGCCCCTGCGGAGCCTGGAAGGGACATGCCTGCGGTGCAGCAACAGAGAACACAGCCTCCTGGGTTGAGAGAGCTCCCATGGGAGCTGGATTCACTTGGGGCTGGCACTGCTGGGGGGAAGGCCCAATGGCTGAAGGCCTGGGGGTGTTCTGGGGAGAGGATGGGGCAGCCCTCAGGACAGGCTGGGAGGCATGGGCAAAGAAAGGCCTGATAGGGGAAGACTGAGCATCCCCAATTCTCTCTTTGGAGAGCCTAGAGCTTGATCTCCAGGACTGACCCTGCCCTTGTGTTTCAGCGGACAAAGCAGTGTCGATGGAGCAGGGGCTGTGTTACCGCTCGGCAGCTGGAGGTGTGTGCTCCTTCCCCCTCTCCCACCGCATCACCCAACAGATCTGCTGCTGCAGCCGTGTCGGCAAGGGCTGGGGGAAGAACTGCGAGGAGTGCCCTGCACCCGGCTCAGGTGAGATGTGCCCACTTCGGCTTTGCCTGCTCTGGTTAGACTGGGGCTTGGGCTTGCCTGAACCTGCTGCCGCACAGGTGGCTGCAGGACCCAGAGTGGTGGAAATGCTGGCCTGTGAGATGGGCACAGCGAGCCGGGGAGCAGAACTGGATAATATTGGGAGGATAGAGAAATCCCTGATGGGGAACTACTCTGTACTGGAGGGAGAGAGTAGCCATGTCTACTGTACATGTAGACTCTTACATGTCTCATGTAAGAGAGACAGCCCTTTTGTCTCTCTTACACCTTCTGCCAGGGTGAAAGCCAGGTGAGGACGAGTTTGGCATGTTTCAGCACGGGGTAGGGTGGAAGGGAAAGTGCAGAAATCCTCAGGGCTGGTAAAAATCTTCAGATAGTTTATGCAGAGCCTCCTGAGTGATATGCAAAGTGCTCAGTGCCGGGGTACCAGAGGTTCACTTTTATATGCTCCCTTGCTCAGCTTGGACCTTCCTGTGGCATGATCCCTTCCTAGCAGTACTGACTCACGGGAGGGATTTAGTCTGGGACTACCAGCCAGCACCTGTTAGAAACCCACCCTGCCCTGTAAGCAGATTCCTTCTGCTTGAAGCATCCACCCACTGCAGCCCAGATGTGTTTTAACCCTTAGATTTAATGCTTAGAAATCTCCAGAAAATGATAGGATGGGAAAAACTGGTATGTGCGTCCATATACATACCTGTCCGTCTTCACTCCTTTCTTCCACTTGTCTCACCATCATGTCTGCATGCTGTAAGCCATTTTTTTCTACTTGTGATCCCTGCACCACCCTCTTCCTTACAACCTCTGGCCTCTAAAGCTTTGGTTTTATTTTCTGTCACAGAAGCCTTCAAGGAGATTTGCCCAGCAGGACATGGGTACACCTACTCCAGCTCAGATATCCGCCTGTCGATGAGGAAGGCAGAGGCAGAAGAGCTGCCCCTCAGCTTGGAAGAGCAAGGGGAGAGCAGCAACTGGACGTTGTACTGGGCAGCAAGGAGACAGCAACTGCAGGACAGCCTGCGTGGGAGCATCCTGGAGGCATTCCCCCACCCTGGCACCTCGGCAGGAGAGGGTAATGTGGGGTCTACTGCTTAGACCTGCTCCAGCTGGGCCCCTAGCAAGGGTGGGCAAATTCCCAGGTCCTGCCATGCCCCCATGCATGGACTTCTAGCAGATAATGGCTTTACATCTGTATGAATATGCAAGGTGTTCTTCAGCCCTACCAGTGTTCCTGGGGCATGAGACACCATATCTTCAAGCCTTTGGAGAGGAGGTTGAGTGTTTCAGGCTCCTGCAACCTCATCTTTACGGTTGGTGCTGGCAGGCTGGGCTGCCTCCACGAGGACCTCAGGTCTGTGTGGTAGCCCTGGCACTGCAGTCCTTGGGCTTTTGTCCAGCCCAGCTGGAGGGGAGTGTGACCAACTGCTTGTGCTAGCATCTGCAGGAGCAGAAGCTCCCGGGGTCTGCACAGTGCCAGGAAAAGAGTCTGGGTGTGTCAGCTTTGGGAACAAGCTGTTTTGGAGAAGTGTGAGGGACTGAGAGGCAGTGGGGTGAAGTTAGGGCAGACAGGGTTTGAGGGGGATGCCTGCCTGCCTTGTCTCTACTCACCATGCACTGTTTCACTTTCCAGGTGAAGTTTCTCCTGCTGTGCAGGTGAGTAAGGTTTGTCTTGCTACGTCTGGGTGCATCCATGGTACCTTGATAGGCAGGAAGGGGGATGTTATACAAATAGGTGACAGAGAGGTGTGAAATGTGGTCAGAGATAGCACTGAAGAGAGCAAGTAGCTGCTGCTGGAGGAAACAGCGTACAAACTGTAAACCCTACCACCCTGGCTGAGTTGATGTGGCTGAAGGCACTGTGCCTCGTGCCTACTCAGCCCTTGCTAAGGCCCACCAGCTCAAACTAACAGGAGCTGGGAGCTCTGCTGCACTAGTTCATGGTCAGTGTTGACTCCAGCTGGCATTTGCTGGGGCTGGGGTAGGAGCCCAGGCTGCTGTCAGCCTGGCCTGGCTGTGGGGCTGGACAGGCAGAGGGGTGTGAATTCAGCCTGTCCGATGGGAGCAGCCTGGGGACTGGTTCTCTGCCAGGCTCTGACGGGACTGGGTTTCTTTATTATGAGTCTCACCTGAAAAATATATGTCTCGATCCCTGCTGTCAGTAGAGTTTGGACCATATCTCCTGAGCATCTCTGTGTGCCCTTTGCTATAGCAGCCCAGCCCTCAGAATGTACTTGCAGCCTCTCTGAGAGAGGGAACAGCACTGCCATTGCCACTGCTTCATAGACATGAAGTGACTTGCCCAATGACGAGTGAGAAATCTCAGGATAGGGCAGAAATTTGAACCAAAGCTTCCAAATTTAAAACAGAGCTAGGCTGGGACTTGTGTTGCTCAGCTGCCTGTTTTCTTCATCTATTCTGGAAAGTTCCTCGGAGCGGAGGCCGAGGTTGTGCTCCAACATCTCCTTTGGCAGCTGTGGGCTTGCCAGGAGGCAATGCTGAGAAAGAGCACTGAGCACCAAGCA
Organism: Phaethon lepturus; assembly: GCF_000687285.1. Lineage (NCBI taxonomy): Eukaryota > Metazoa > Chordata > Aves > Phaethontiformes > Phaethontidae > Phaethon > Phaethon lepturus. Next base: position 17,311 of record NW_010538711.1, read on the forward strand.
CCCTTCTAGTAGGTAATGCTCTGAGGCAGGTAGAAGCAGTGACCATCCCCAGCCCTCCAGAGCTGCTGGTGACAGTGGCAGTATTCACTGTGCCCGACTGCTCTTCCTGGTTGCCTTGTGGAGACGCCTGCCCCATGGCAGTGCCCAGGGTCTCATCCGCACGGTGTGCTGGCACAGCCCCCTGGACATGGCCAGGAGTTGTGTTTTGTTGGGGACAATGTGCTCAGGATAGAGTGGCCCTGCCAGCTGCACCCAGCCATGGCAGCTTCTCCTCCCAGCACAGAGTCTCAGGGAGGAAAAAGGAGCCTGGAGGTGCGTGGGAGAATGTCTCAGGGATGATGCATCCCAGGTACACACACGTGGATAGAGGCAATCCTATGTTTCTGTCCCTCAGGGTGCTGCTGATGCCACCACAGAGCACACCAGGCACAGAGGTGAGCACCCGGCTGGCGGAAGGGCAGGGTGGTCTTGGGGAAGAGGACAGGGCAGTGAGGAGGGAGCAGAGCAGGGAGGCTGGGAGCTGCACAGCCTCTGCACAGACCCCATCGCTGGGCTGGCTGGGCTGGCTGCGGGGCAGCGCGGGGGGCCCCCGCCAC
>NW_010538711.1:17937-18477 GCF_000687285.1 Phaethon lepturus
AGTGGTGGCTGATGTGAGGCTGTAGGGGTGCGGAGAGGTGGTGGCTCCAGCAAGGTGGAGGAGGCTGTCTTAAATAATATGATGAGGTTACTGCAGCCACCCTGCGGCCCCTTCCCATGTGCTCTCTCAGGGGTGTGGATGCAGGGACACCCAGCACGGATAAACCTTGGGTGGGCACCTGTGCCTGGGATCAGGGGCTGGACCTCACCTCTCTTCTTCTTCCTCAGCAGAGGAAGAGGAGTTCTGGCATGGGCCTCCCCAGCCTGGCCCCACCACCATCTGGGATGCTGCTGCTCCAACACAGATGCCAGCACAGGGCTCGGGTGTGTGTCCACCGCTCTCAGGGATTTCTCTCCTCTCTCTACCTGGCATTATGGGGAAATCATGCCCTAAGCTCTGCCCGGGTGCTCTCTCCCTTACCCAGCCTGCTTGTTTTCCCACATGCCCCATTTGACTTCACAAAGAAAAGTCCCTGCCCTACTACCCTGGGATGTTGTCCCAGCCTGGCTTCAGTGGCTGCCAGCCAGGGAAAGACAGCCG
>NW_010538711.1:18514-18938 GCF_000687285.1 Phaethon lepturus
CCCCAGCCGGGGAAAGCCAGCCGGCCGTGGGGAGGCTCGAGAGCACTCCCGTACGGGGAGCAAAGTGTTTGGCTCTCCCGGTCCTTCCCTGCCTGCAGCTCGCTTGCCCGGCGCAGCAGTGGCTGCTGGGCGAAGGGGATCACGCGCCCGCTCCGGTGGGGGCCTCTTGTTTACTGCGCCGGAAACAAGGGCCCTCTTGTTCCAGGGTTGCTTAAGTGTCTGGGAGCGCGGCCCCTGCCCTCCGCCGGGGGCTGGAGCACCTTGGGGAGCAGGCCTGGCGGAGGCACCTTGCTGAGGAATGCATCTTCCTCAATAGCCTTTTGTTTGGGGTTGGGCTGGCCCCCTCCTCCCTGGCAGGCTGAATGCTGAGGGGTGTGCGATGCCCCACTGCTCCCCCCTTGCGACTGCCACCTGTGCCCCACTT
>NW_010538711.1:19559-31686 GCF_000687285.1 Phaethon lepturus
GCGGGAGGCGGTGACACGACCTGCCGGGTCCCCCTGCAGCCCTATGGGTGCGGGCTGCCTGAAGATGTAGAGGAGCAGGCGCGGCATCGCTCCCCAAGAAAGGAAAAAGCACACTGCCCTGGCATGCTGCTGGGGACACAAGGCAGACACTAGACTCCCTTTTGGTGCTGACCCCAACCCTGTGTTGTCTCCTCCCAGGGACCAGCGGCTGTGCCTCTTCACCCCTCTCCTGCGGAGCCGGTGCTTGTGTGCTCACCCCAGAGGGATACCGTTGCTTGTGCCACCCCGGCTATGTGTTGGACCACAGCCACCTCCACTGCATCGGTAGGTTGGCACTTCCTCTGCCTGCTGGGCCTCGATGGACCGTTCAGTCCTTAAGGCTCCTGGGGCAAGGTTTTCTGGCAGCTCTGCTGAGTTCCTGCCCACCTGCTGCACCGTGGGGCTGGTGCGGGGCTGGCAGGCAGCTGCGGGTGGTGACTGCCTGTCTTCCTTCCGTGCCTGGGCACAGATGAAGATGAGTGCCTGAAAGATCCTTGTGCTGGAAAAGGTCGCTGCATCAACAGTGTGGGCTCCTATTTCTGCCTCTGCTACTCTGGGTACACCCCGGTTGTCTCGGACGGCAAGCAGAGCTGTGAGGGTAAGTGGTGTCCACCTGGCACGGGGCTGCCACCTCCCCAGGGTCTTCCCAGTCCCCTGCCCTCGTGGTCTCTCATACACATGCAGCCACATATGCGCTCATGCACACAGTGTGCACACACATGCACCCCTGCACACCCCTGCACGCACACATGCACATCTGCACACCCTCCCTCCCCAGAGGCCTGCCCACAGACAGCCTGATCCATGGGGATCACCCTCTCCTGCTCGCTGAGGGACAGGACCTTGCCCGTGGCGAGGGAGGGAGGCACGTGATGCCAGCCCTGATCACTGCTTCATGGCAAGGGGGGTGCCAGGACAGATAGGGGATGGAGGAGAGCCCTGGCATGGGTCCCCTGCTGCAGGTGGAGCTGCTCCTCTCCTGCACACTGCCTTCCCCATACTGGAGGAGGAAGACTTCAGGACTGTCTCCCTGTGTGTTGCCAGATCGAGATGAATGTGAGCAGCCCTCTACCTGCCGGGGACAGCGATGCATCAACACCCCCGGCTCCTACCGCTGCGAGTGCAAGGAGGGCTTTGCCATGGGCCCTAGAGGACAGTGCGAAGGTGAAGCTTGCTGCTCCCTGTTCCCCTGCCCCTGCAACCCACCTTGTGCAGGGCTGAACACCTCCTTTCCTCACTGCTCAGTGTCTCCTCTTGGACAGGAGGAAGGACCCCTCCATGTTTGTCGGCCCTGTGCCCTCCCTGAGGGCTACCTGTCCTCTCCTCTGCCCGCAGGAGGGACAAGCTTTCCTGGGTAGAGAGACAGCACTTCTCCCAGGATCCTCTCCCACCTCCCCAGGGAGATCCCCCATGACCAGCCCATGGCAGCTTCCCATTCTGGGAGGAGATGGCCATCCATTTTCATGCCACCTTGACTCTGTCCGCAGACTCTCATGCTGGCAAGTGGACTGCAGGGAGGGCAAGCTGCAGAGAGGCAGCCCCCCTGTCCTCACAGCATCCCGCTCACATGACACGACCTGGGCCCTTCAGAGCATTTGACCTTGTGAACATACGATGTGCTTGATCAAAGATCCCCCTTTCTCAGTAACTCATCTCCAACAGAGTGTGGGAGACTATTTTAGGAGGCAGTACTGGAAACAGGGCATGCACAGAATGCTGCTCCCTCCGCGTGGCCTCCAGAAAGCTCTTGCTTTAAGGACTTCCTGAGCTGGAGGCTGCATCCTAATCATAGTTATGAAAGTCCCTGATGAAACAGGCCTGCACAGATGTTCTCTGATCTCTTTCTCTGCCCATGCACATTCCTGGCCTTGGCAATATCCTGCGGCAGTGAGTTTCGCTGCTGGATTATGTCAGCCTGCAGGTGTGGGATCCTGAGTGGCAAAGTGGGACTATAAGAAGCATTGCCCAAGCCCTGGCAAACTCGTCTCACCTCCTCTTGGGCACTGCTGTCCGCCGGAGGGGGACTCTGAGGATCCAGCTTGAGAGGACATCCTGGAGAAGGCTGCACTGTTCACCTTTGGGAGCCTGAAAGGAGTGTGTTTCTTGGCAGATGTCAACGAGTGCGTGGATCCCAGCCCTTGCCCCCGTGGGAATTGTGTCAATACGCTAGGCTCCTACAAGTGCGTCAGCTGCGGGGACGGCTACCGGCCCAGGAACGGGAGATGTGTTGGTGAGGAGTGAGGCGGCACCCTCGCCCCCCTCAGCAGTGCTCCCTGCAAGCCTCAAAAGGAGCAGGGGCACGGGCAGCACGCTCCTCCAGTGGGCGGCCAGCCTGTGTGGCCAGGGCACAGTGCCCTCATGGCTTGGGTGGCAGGGATGGCCCTGAGCACCCTCCCATTCCATATTGCTCTCTGCTGTGTCACGCAGACGTGGACGAGTGTCTTGTGGAGGGGACGTGTGCTCACGGACGTTGTGTCAACCTAGATGGCTCCTTCCGCTGTTCCTGCTACCAGGGCTACGAGATGACACCTGATGGGAAGAGCTGCCAAGGTACAGGGGAGTAGTGGTTCAGACACTCTGAAGTGTCATGCACCCAGTCCAGAGGTTTCCCTAGGCTCTTCCTGAGTGCTTGACTCTGCCTGAGTCCTGGCCACCATGTTGGCCGGTTCTATCAACACATCTGCCCCTGGTCATGGTTACTCCACATCCTTCCCACTCATCCCACTCTGCCTTGTGTGCTTATGCAGATATCGATGAGTGCACGGCCCAGGCCACCTGTCCTTCTGGACTCTGCCTCAACACCGAGGGCTCCTACTCCTGCATGGCTTGTGACGCCGGCTATGCCATCTCCAGAGATGGCAGCACATGTGAAGGTATCCCTTTCCCAGGGACAGAGGAGTGGATGCTGGAGAGAATGAGGGAAGAGACACTGCCGTAGTTGGGTTATTGGTGGGGCCTGAGGTCTTCTTTAGCCTCAGGGTCCTTCTCCAGCTCTTTTAGCTCTCTGGTCAGCAGAGAGCGTGGGGGGCTGCAAGCTGATGTCACCTAAACCAGCAGGAAGGTGATCTTCCTCCTGCAGGAAAGAGATGGGGTGGGGGAGGACTCATTGATGAGACTCTTGGACTAATGATGACCTGGGGGATGCTGACAAAGGCCAGAGGAATACAGGAGGCCTAGAAACATGGGCAGAGAGGAGTTGTGTGTGGTTCAGTTCAAAATTGTGTGCCTGAGAGTGCATGCGCCAAATGTAGGTCCTCAACACAGGGGGAGACCTTGGATTCACAGCCAGTGGAGAGACTGTGGGCACCCAAGGTTCATCATTTTCCCCCAGACCCTAATGTAACTCAAACATGTTTAAAAAGGAAAGCTTAGTTCAAGGGCTCTGCTGTGCCAGGTATGCATGGCAGAGAGTTAATACCAGCATCAGTCTGTGTTGGTTGCATTACTGAGACATGAGAGCGCTCCATCCCAGCCTTGCAGCCTGACTGCCCCAGCACACGGCAGGGAAACTCCCTCCCTGGTGGCTGCTCCCAGAGGATGTCCAGGGCTTGAGGTGGCTTGATGCAAATTCCCTGTTTGGGGCAAGGGAAGGGAGTGGGCAGAGCTGGCAAAGCTATTTCTTGAAAGACTGCCCATGTGCTGCGAATTTCTCCCTGGAGCACTGCAGAGCTCTGCAGCCTGCACATAGCTGGCAAACAGAAGATCTTGCCATTGATGTGACTCTCAGAAGACCCTCTGCATGAGAGCCTCCAATGGCGGAGGAGAGGGAAGCTTTCCTCCCTCTATTCCCCTCTGTTTTGGTGTCTGAGAATGCCAGTGTGAAATGAACTTATTTTCCATCTGATTTTTGGGTAAAATGGAAGAACCATGGTTTGATCCCTTCCATCTGCCCTCCCTCTTTCCCAAGACTCCACGTGAGTCCCTTCTCAGCCACCTTGCCCCAGCTGTGTCATGAGGGCACCTTATCAGGGTTTGATACTGTTTGGGTCACACTGACCCCATGGCAGGATGGCATGTTCTTCCCTGCCTTGGCTGGTGGCCTTGTGTGTGGATCTGGGTTTCATATTTGAAAAATGATAAGGGTTTCATGATAGTTTTGTGATAAGTAGACTAGGTTATGGTTCACCTCCAGAAGGATTCAAGAATATTGCTACTTGCAACCCTTTGAGACTGAACAGCTGGGAATCCTGCCCTGAGGCGGTAGGGAGCGATGCTCATTTATGCCTATGGCATGCTCACTGCTCTGCGAAGGGGAAGAGAAGGGTCCTGCCCTCAGGAGCTGCAAGTCTCAGGGCTTTAGCTCCTGGCAGGGGAGAAGAGTGCAGCAGGACCTTCTCCATTAGCATGTCTTCTGCTGCCTGCACAACAGCCCATCCTTCTGATTAGCAGTGTCCTCCTATGCTTTCCTCTACCTCATGGACCTGCAGGTAAACATCAGTCCACTGGCATCTTGCAGCCTTCTGTTAGAAGGAAGGCACCCCTCTCCTCTGCTGTGAGCAAAACCCTCAGAGTGCCAGCAGACTCTGGCCAAGGCCTGGAGGAGTTTGTGGGGAGCCCTGCAGCTGGGTTAGAGCTGCTGGAGGCCCCCAGCCAGCTTTGCCATGAGAATGACATTGCAGGCAAGTCTGGCAGGTAGGAAAGCAGAGCTGCAGAAGGTATGGCTGGTGCTGGATTATTTTCCTGATGTTTGCTCTTGTGCGGTTGGCTGAAGGGAGGGTTTGTCAGCAACTGTGGCTCTGCACAGGCCTCTTGGTGGTTGTGGTACCCAGTGCAGAGCTCTGCTGGAGTTGTGCACTGGGGTTAATAGTATCCCTGTGCTCACCAAATCACAGAATGGCTGAGGTTGGAAGGGACCTCTGGAAATCATCTTGTCCAACCCCCCTGCTCAAGCAGGGCCACCTGGAGCTGGTTGTCCCGGACCATGTCCAGATGGCTTCTGAATATCTCCTAGGAGGGAGACTCCACAACCTCCCTGGGCAACCTGTGCCAATGCTCAGTAATCCTCACAGTAAACAAGTGTTTCCTGATGTTCAGACGGGACCTCTTGTGTGTCAGTTTGTGCTCATTGCCTCTGGTCTTGTCACTGGGCACCACTGAGTTGGTGCTGGGATCCAGTTTATCTTAGTCCCTATAATGGAGGGGAGTGAAGAGTCTGGGCTCCCAGTAACAGGGAGTCTCTGCCCTCATCTCACTGTGACAGGATGGTCTGGGAGGGCAGCTCAAACCCACCTTGCAGACCAACAGCTGGGTGATGGCTTCTCTGAATGGGGATCTTCTCCAGTGGTGGCAAGACTGGGGCCTCACTCTGTGCTGTGCCCTTCTGCTTGGCAGATATGGATGAGTGTGAGGACCCTGCTGTTCAGTGCCTACGGGGAGAGTGCAGGAACACCCCAGGCTCCTATGTGTGCCACTGCCAGGCTGGCTTTGAGCTCGTCAACGGCACGGTGTGCGAAGGTAGGAACCCCATCCCTGCAGCCCTCTGGGTCCAGGACATACAGCCTCTCTATGGATGCCAGCAGGGAGGATGCCAGTGCCAAGGCAGGTGATGCCACCGTGCATGGCACATCCATAAGGTTGTAGCTAAATGAAGGATCACCATGGAGAGGGAAGATCTCTGTCTCCATGGTGAGAAAACCAGGGGCCAGGAGCCCTGTGAGGAGAGAAGGAATCCATGTGGCTTTGATGAAGGATGTCCCCCAGAGCTGGGTGCGTGGCCTTGACTCTGCTCCCTCTGCAGATGTGAACGAGTGCCTGAACAGCGAGATCTGCAGCCCCAATGGCGAGTGTCTCAACAGTCACGGATCCTATTTCTGCATTTGTGCCCCTGGCTTCTCGAATGCAGCTGGGGGAGTCAGCTGCCAAGGTGAGCTGGAGGATGGCAGGGACATACCTCCGGTCCTGCCCTCTGCTCCCTCCTCTGCTCTGAGATCCATGTTGATGATTTTGGCCTGATTTTGTAGATGTGGATGAATGCGCAGACAAGTCCCGGTGCTCACAAGGCCAGTGCCTGAACACAGAAGGCTCCTACAGGTGTCTGTGTGAAAATGGATTCAAACACTCCCAGGAGACTGATGATTGCGTGGGTGAGAGCTCATTGTTGGGGAGATCAGCCCCCTGGGATATGGGGGGATGGATGCAGCCAGTGCAGGGTGAAGGGCAGTTCTGCTCCCAGCAGCCAAAGTTGCTGGTGACTTGTAAGGAGGACTAACAATGGCTCAGGGCCTCTGGCCAACTGAACTTGACCCACGTGCTGCAGTGAGCAAGCAGAGGCCCCATCTGACCACCCGCATCCCCTTGCCCTCCTCCCTGCAGACGTGGATGAGTGTAAAGAATACGGGGATGCCATCTGCAGCACATGGCGGTGCCAGAACAGCCTGGGCTCCTACCGTTGTATCATGGGCTGCCAGCCTGGCTTCCACTGGACCCCCTTGGGTGACTGCATCGGTGAGTACAGCCCTGCATGTCCCTGTCCCTCCTCCTGGCAGGGACAGGGTGGCTGTGGGACATCTCTGCCAGGGACGTGGGGGAGAAGGAGGAGGAGGAAGCGTGTGGCTGGTAGAGAGGCAGATAATGCTGAGAGTTTGTTTTCTTGGCTGAGCTGCCTGCTTGTGTCTAGACTTCTCTCTTCCTGGCATCTGGAACAGACACCGCATTGTGCTGCTTTCTGCTCGGGGAGAGTCCTGGGCAGGTTACAGCCATTCCAGGCTTGGGGCTGGACCACAGCCCCCAGTAAGCTGTGCTTGCTGGGACTGCTGCCTGTGCCAGTCACCTGCCTGGCAGGGTTGGGTGAGGGGAAAGGCTGCTGGTACCACTATGTGCTAGGCTGAAGAGTCTGGGTTTGGAGTTCAGGCTCCAGCAAAGAAGAAAGAGCAAGGGGGTTTCTGCTGTTTTTGAAGCTCCCCCAGCTCAGGGAAGGCTGCAGCAAGGAGGAGCTGCTGCCAGCCACTGGGCTCAGGGCTGTGCCAGGACTCAGACTTAGCAGCACATGGAGCTGCTCCGGACCTTGGGAGCAGCAGGGGCTGTGGGCACACGGCTGCTCTGGCCGCGCAAGGGAAATCTCCCCTGTGCAGTGGTAGGAGGGGAGTGGGATGCAGCCAGCAGGGCTGTAAACCTGCTCCCCGTAGGCAGAGAACCCAGTTGTCACTGTCCAGCCCTGCCGCGCTGCGGCAAGGCCGAGATTACTCCCTGGCACTACAGCAGTTGGAGAAGGACCAGGTCAAGAAGAACAGGTCAGGAGGGTATCATCCTAGATCTGTCTGCATTTGCCCCACGCACTTCAGCTGCACCCTTGTATCTCCTGCGGATGTGAGCTCCTGGTGCCCTACCTGTGTGGCCTCTCTGCAGCTCTAGATATTGCAGGAAGCTTCTCTTAACACACACTCATAGCAGGGGAGTGAGTGGGGCAGCCAGACCCAGTCCCTTGGATCAAGGGAATGCCTGCCCTCATCTCCACATTTTGGGGTCAGAGCAGAAGGGCCTGGGCAGGGGGCTCCACTGGGAGAGGTGGGGTCTGAGGTAATTCCTGCTCTCCACTCTGCTGCAGACATAGATGAGTGCGCCAACGAGACGCTGTGCGGGAGCCACGGCTTCTGCGAGAACTCGGATGGCTCCTTCCACTGCCTCTGCGACCGTGGCTATGAGAGCTCACCTTCCGGGCACTACTGCATTGGTGAGTCTCCTGTGATTGCTCTGCCAGTTAGTGAGGGAGAGCCATTGGCAGATGCCATGGTGGTATCCCCACTGTGTGACAGCTCCTGGGGCATGGACAGGGACTGCATCCTCGTATGGAAGATCCCAGGCATGGACAGGGCAGCTCTTGGAAGCAGAACCCGTCTCGTGCTGTTGCCTTAGCACAGAAGACCCTTGGGACTGCGAAAGAGCAGGGCTCCATAAAAAAACAAGCGGCTCCCAGTGAACGTGAAGCCCTTCTCTGTGTAGATGGAAAGAAGTTGCTTGGGGGCTGGAGACACTGAAGGAGCTAGAGAGGTACTTTAATAAAAGCCTGAGAGAACAGGCAGAGTGTAACATAAGGGAAAGCATTTTCACCATGAAGACAGCCAGGCAGTGGAACAGATGCCCAGGATGGCTGTGCAATTGCCATCCTTGGAGGTTTTCAAGACACAGCTAGACAAAGCCCTGAGCAGCCTGGTGAGACCCCATAACTGACCCTGCTTTGAGCAGGGAATTGGACTAGAAACCTCCAGCAGTCCCTTCAAACCTGGATGATCCTGTGATCCAGTGACTCACTGCAAGCTGGAGTTCAGGCTCCCCAGATTCCCTGAGAGCAGAGGGAAGCTCTTGCCAGACTTGTGTTGAGCCACGGTGTGAACAGAGCTCTCAGCTCATCCTTAGCAGCTTCCATCTCCCCGTTGAACGGTGACCCCATGTAGCAGACCATACACAAGGCTGCCCATGTAGAGGCAGGGCTCCAGCTGCCACCTTGCTTTGCAGATGTGAATGAATGTGAGCTGATGGTCGCTGTCTGTGGGACTGCACTCTGCGAGAATGTGGAGGGATCCTTCCTCTGCCTGTGCCCCAGTGACCACGAGGAGTACGACACAGAGGCAGGGCAGTGCCAGCCCCGAGCAGCCATGGGTGAGTAGGCAGCTGGGCAGTAGTGTGGGTGGCAGCTAGGGCAGGAGTGTGGTAGCCCTGGTTGGGGTGAGATAAAGCTGAGGGGCTGCCAGGCTGTACAAGCCTATGCAGGCATGGGAGAGCTTTTGTTTGGGAGAGCCAAGGAGGCTGAAAGTGGGGACCCGTAAGGGCCATGCTGACAGTGATGGGTGTGCTCTGAGACCTCCTGGTTGTGGGATGCTGCGTTGGGGTGCTACGAACCCCATCCTGTCCCTGCTCTGCTGTCTTCTAGAAGGCCCAGAGAGACACGCAGCCCACCTCTCTGACAGCGCAGAGCGCAAGCAGTGCTACTACCACATCAATGACGTTCGCCTGTGTGACAGTGTCCTGGCCAAGAACATCACCAAGGAGGAGTGCTGCTGTACTGTGGGGGCAGCCTGGGGTGACAACTGTGAGACTTACCCCTGCCCCATCCTGGGCACAGGTAGGACTGTGGCCTCACCACATCAAGCAGGGTCAGCACTCTGCCCACCAGCTCGAGCTTGGTTGCACTAATAAGCTGTTTCTTTTCTTTGCATTTCCCCTTGGCATCTGCCTGCTGGCCAGTGGAATATCAAGAGATCTGCCCTCTTGGGAAGGGCTATGTTCCCCAGGAAGATCTACTCTCAGGAAAAGTCTCTTTCACAGGTACTAGCAGCATTTTCTCTCATTTCTTCCAGGGGAAAAAGGGAAGGCACTGTTCCAAGCCCTACATGGAGATGGATCCACAGAAATACCTCCCTTGGTCTGTAGTGGGGGATGCTAACATCCTGCTGCTGCATTCCTCCATCCAGAGAAATCCCAGATTGCCAATGTCACTGAGGTGGAAGTGCCCCTTCCTCCAGTCCTGCCTCACTGCTGGCAGTGACTTTCTCGGTGCAAACCTCCCATGTCCACTTCGAACTAGGGATGGGTTCCAGTAAGACACAACCCTTCCAGTTACTGATCAGACCTCCCAGTGGCTGGGTGGCTCCATCTTTGGCACTTCACCTCCAGGGGTTTGTGCTCTAGACCTTCCAGAAATACACTGCATTTCCTATTTATGAAAGCATCCTGCTCAAAGAGCATCCCCATCATCCCTCCTCAAGCTCTGCCTGTGGGTGCTTCCCCCTCTGCTCCCAGGCATGGGGCAGGTGGGAGAGGTGGGGGGCTTACTGGAGGACCTGCTGGTGATCTAGGCCAAGGTGCCATGCTAGCTTTCTGCGGGCACAGCACCCAGCCAGCCCTGCTTCCACAGCTCTGCTCTCTGAGACTCTCTCTCCCTCCATCCCTCTCTCAGACATGGACGAGTGTGAGACATTTGGCTCTGAGTTCTGCCGCAATGGACAGTGTTTGAACACGGTGCCGGGCTACAAATGCTTCTGCCGTACAGGCTACTTCTATGACTCCGGCAGGCTTGAGTGTGTTGGTAAGATGACCTCAAAGAGCAGCGGGTACCCAAAGTGCACAGAGGGACAGCCATGCTGCCGCACCCAGAGTTGTCCCTGCTGCCCATGCTACAGGGCCAGGTCTGGGTGACAGGCTTCCAGGGACCCTCTTGGGGAATGAGAAGGGAGGTGGCAGGAGCCTCCGAGGTCCCTGTTTGGGTAAGGAAAGGGTCACATTGCCCATGTCTGCCAGCCTGAAACGTTGCTCTGTCCTTGTGTGTGGGCAGACCAGGACGAGTGTCAGAACGAAGTGTACTGCATCAATGGTGAGTGTCTGAACACAGATGGCTCCTACCACTGCTTCTGCAGCCTTCCTCTCGTGTTGGATGCCACTGGCAACCGGTGTGTGAACCTCTCCAGCAGGGCAGGTGAGCCTGAGCCCCCGCTGCAGCACGCCTTCACCCCACATGTTCTGCCCCATAGCTGGACCCCCTGGGAGGGAGCAGCGGTGGGTGCTTGGTGTCAGGCTGAGGGGTGCCAGCACCAGCACAGTGTGCAGCTAGTGTTGTCCCTCTCAGGACAAGGGGAGTGGCACTCTCCTGAGTGATTTTCATGGCATCCTTTGCTTGTGCCACTCACAGATGCCCTGGAAGAGTACGAAATCCACCTGGACGTCTGCTGGCAGACCGTTGCCGACTACATCTGCCAAGACCTGCTGCGTGGTGAGCAGACCACGTACACTGAGTGCTGCTGCCGACTTGGCGAAGCCTGGGGCCAGAACTGCGCGCTCTGCCCGCACAGGTCCTCCGGTGAGCAGGGCGGCGTGGGCAAGCATCCCCCGGCAGAGGCAGGAACGGGCTGGGCTGCTGCCAGTTGTGCCATGCAGGGTCGGCCGCGTATGGCTGCAGTGAGGCCTTGCTCTTGTTTTCTGCATTGCTGAAGCCAGCCCAAGGAGTGGGTGAGCCCCCCAATTCTCCAGGGCTGAGCTGCCCCAGTGGATAGGATGTACCTGAAACTGGTTTGCAATGAGTCTGAGGTGTTTGAGGGGAGAGTTGCTCTGTGCATCCTACTGCTCCTGCTTAGCTTAGGAGAGGTGTGGCAGTGGCAGCCCAGGATGGGAGCACGGTGGGAACTGGGGTTCTCACTGCTCAAGGACTTGCTGGCCCTGGACAGGAGCTGATCTTCTCGAAGACGGGGTCCAATCAGAAAACAACAGAGCTGCAGCATTGGAGGCCATTGAATGCCGTCCTGGCTCTGCTGGCCCCAGTGTGGACACACACTCTGGTCACAGCAGACCTACCTCTCCGGAGCCAGGCTGTACTGACCCTTCCTTTTCTCTCACCACTTGCAGCTGATTTTGCTTTCCTGTGTAACGGGGCCAGTGAAGACAGTGAGAGAGGGTCTGAGCTCCGAGAAAGACCTAGGTATGAGTATGGACCGGGCTTGGAAGACTCCCACTATGGCCTTCCCAGCCCAGATATGGGCCCCTACTACAACTACTTGGAGTCTGAATACGGAAACCCCGATGCTGGTTTCCCTCGGAGGGAAGCTAACAGTGAGTTTCGTGGCAGCCCTCTCCAAAAAAAAACGGCCCGGGCCGGCCCCCCCCCCGCTCCCGGCCCAGCCAAACTGGTGAGTACTGGGATACAGAGAGGTGCCTTCCCACCCAGCCCGTGTCCATGGGGACCGCCTGACAGCTCCCACCCCGGCCAGGATGTCCCAGGCTTGGAGCAAGCTCTGCTCCTGGCTGCTCTGAGTTGGCCCTGGCCCCACCAGCACCATCTCGCCACATGCCTGACATCCCCTTTGCGGCTGGGCGGAGGGTCACCCTGCTCTGACACTGCCTTGCCACCCTCCAGGACTCTACGAGGGCTTCGAGGGGCTGCAGGCTGAGGAGTGCGGGATCCTCAACGGCTGCGAGAACGGGCGCTGCGTGCGTGTCCGGGAGGGCTACACCTGCGACTGCTTTGACGGCTTCCAGCTGGACATGACTCACATGGCCTGCGTGGGTGAGTGGCGGCCGGGGCCAGCCCAGGGGACTGCCGGGTGCTGCAGCCGGGGCAGTGCGAGCAGCCTGGCCCCGGCATCCCTTGGCCGCCGCCGCTCTC
>NW_010538711.1:31717-34773 GCF_000687285.1 Phaethon lepturus
TGGGATGGCTGCCGGAGTCATCCCGGCTCTCCCTGGTTCTTCCTTCCCGTGGAGCTGGGGGGATCTGCCTGGAGGTTCAGCGAGCCACTTTCTGCTGGCAGCAAGATCAGGGCACCTCTGGCCATCATGGGGAGCATCTGATCACTCCCTGCTTTGCGTAACACTCTTGTACATCACCAGCCACTGTCCCTGCTTACTTTGCTCTACATTCACCACTGCCCGGGTGAAATTCCTCAGTTTCCACCCTGCCCTACAAGACACAGTCTCTAAAGCTTCTCTCTGCATCTCCTCTACATTCCTATACCTTGTCACCATCCTTTTCACAGTGCAGCTCCCCAAGCCAGCTGAGGCCCCAGACACTCAATAGAGCAAATGAAGACCCTCTCTTCCCTTGAGCACGGCACTTATTCCAGCTTCCAGCACCCTTAGTGCATCACAAGGTCATGTATCTTCATACAGAGCCCCTGGCCTCTTCCTCCCCAAATGCTGCTGGGCAGAACAGCTGTCTGAGCTGTTATTCCCCCTTCTGCATTTGTGCACTGTTTGCCTTTCGTTGGCCACAGTACTTTGCACTTGCTGTCAGTGAATTTTGTTTGGTTGATTTTTGGACCACTTCTCTGCTTGATCAGAATGAGTCTGAACCCCATTTCCTCAGAGTGCAGGCATCACACACACATACATTTTGTAAGCATGGGGATTCTTTCTTCATCCACCTTAATGACAGCATTTACTGGAGTAGGGGTCAGGACAGACCCCTGCAGGCTACGCTTTAAATGGCTTTTATTGCAACAGCCAGGTATTGCTAATTATCTTTGGAGTGCAGCTTCGTAGCCCATTGTGCAATTGCTGCAGTTTCACCTAGGCTGTATTTTCAGTCTACTGGAGTGTGTCATGTGAGAGCGTGTTGAAATCCTCACCCTGGCCAAGGCACATCATATCTACCGCTTCTCCCTTATCTGAGAGACCAGTTATCAGGTCAGCAAAGGGAACCAGAATGGCTTAACGTAATCAGGCCTTAACAGATCTGCCCTGAGTATTTAATAACCCTGATATCCTTTGGAGGGTTATGACCTAATCACTCACAAACCTGATCTGTTTAAGGGAATGGGGGTGCATAGTCTGCAATTCTGGATTCTCCCTTCTGTTTTCGATAGTTAACCTTCATCGGGTCTCAGAGACCTTTTATCCTCTGTCTTAGAGGGAACTGCCAATTTTTCAGGGACTGCAGGAGCATTAAGATTTGAAGATGAGTTGCAGCAGGCCTTTAGCAATATGGATGTAACTGCTTTACCTATCTGATTGTTGAACCTCTCCATCACAGTATGGCCTTTCCCTCCCTGTGCTCCTGCACCCTCATTTAAACCCTTCAAACATGGTCCACACTCTATCCGGTCACCACGAGCATTTTTATGATGACTGGAACCAAGCCCACATTAGCTGTTCCAGCCAGCTCAGCGTTGGCTGGCTTTTGTTTCCTTCGCCGATAAGGACCAGACTAACATTCCCCATTGTTTCCTGCTAGCATATTTATGGAGCCTTTGCTTGTTGCCTTTCGTGTCCTGGCCTAACCAACACTCATTTTACACTGGAGCCAGTCTTGGGGTTTTTTCCTTCAGTTCTCCTACGTGGTGCCTAGTCATCCCTATGTTTTTACCTTGCTGAGTTCAGGCCTTTAGAGGCTCTCAGGCTGGACCCCCCAGCAAGACTGCCTCCCCTCACTTCCCAGGCTGCGGAGTGCCTCTGGGGACTGCTCTTGCTTGATGCGCTGTCTCCTTGGGCTTCTGAGCAAGCCCATCCCATCCATGGCAATGTTCTGATCCCGAGGGTTAGTCCAAGCCCATAGTGCCTGTCCAGCCATTTCTTTGGCTGCGGTACGAAGGCTGCCGTATGAAGGCTGCCTTGTTCCCCAAGCTCTTTCATCTCATGTTTCCCCTCTCCTTCTTCTTCCTCCCATGACTGCTGTGCTTCCTTCCCACTGCACCTGGAGGTTTTGCTTTCAGCCTCTGTCCCTCGGGTTGCATTTCCCTTTTTTTGCCAGATGGCCCCCTCCACCTGTGCTGGGGATAACCCAAGGTCCCCAGGGCATCGGAGCTTTTCAGTCCTCTCGGAGTCCATTGGTCACTGCCAGGGCCTTCGCTGTCCTTTGGGTGGCTGGCTGAACCCATCAGCGGCTCCCCACTCCCACTCCCTGACAATCTGCAGGGGCTGAGGTTGGAGTTTGTGGTCAGAGGAGTTGGACCTGCCTTGGCAGGTGAGGATTTGGGCTCTGGAGGTCCTGTGGGTGCAAACAAGGGCTCTGCGGTGCACAGGGATGCTCTGCCCAGCTGTTGGCCCCACCACAAGTCGGGGTAGCTCAGGCAGGGTGTCCAGGGAAGTGCATTTAGCAGAGCAGATCTGTCAGCAGCCACCGTAGGGTTTGTGTGCACGCTCTAGCCCAGTGGCGAGCCAACTGAGTGAGCCCTTTGGCACAGTCTGCAGGTTAGTAAAACAAGCCCTTGTTTGCGCAGCACAAGGTCCCTCTGTGTTCTGGTCCTGGAGGTGATAATCAGTCTCTCAGGGCCACCATCATCTGCCTCCTTGGCCTTGTCAGATCAGGAAAGGGTGTTTTCCAAGGCTAGAGGTGGCCTTTCTCCCAGATCTTATGCTAGCACAACTTACGAGCAGGAAGCTGCTAATCCGGGGGTGTCACCAGCTGCGGAGCATGGAGGGGCCCTTATCTGGTGTGCATTGCTGGTGGGGGGGCTCCCTCCTATACTGGGGGATGCCAAATGCTGGGGATGTCACCCTTGGAGACTGAGGGGACTCTGTGGATGTGCTGAGGAGTGTGGAAAGCTGGTGGGGTCATGGTGGGCATCCTGGAGGTGCTGGGTGGGGCATGGGGCACCTGGCAGGGGCACAAGGAGATGTAGGCTGCAGGCTGGGACTGCTTGCTGTGCCACCAGCTCACCCCTGTCCTTCTCCTCCTTGCAGACATCAACGAGTGCGAGGAGGTGGGTGGCCCTGAGCCCCTGTGCCAGGGCGGCACCTGCGAGAACACGGAGGGCTCCTACCGCTGC
>NW_010538711.1:35203-35606 GCF_000687285.1 Phaethon lepturus
CCCACCACTGTGTACCCCAGACAGCCCAGAGCCCAGCAGCAGTGTAGCTCTAGGGGAGTGAGGGTGAGGGTGCTCCCCTCTGGCACGCGGCTCTGGCACCCGGCACCTGGCAGCACGGAGGAAGGCCCCCCTGGAGCTGCGGGTGCTTTGAGGCTCTTCGCTCCTTCTCCTCCAAAGCGCACAACTTCTCCGCCACCTCTACGGGCCAGGGCTGCCCAGAGCCCAGCAGCAGTGTAGCTCTAGGGGAGTGAGGGTGAGGGTGCTCCCCTCTGGCACGCGGCTCTGGCACCCGGCACCTGGCAGCACGGAGGAAGGCCCCCCTGGAGCTGCGGGTGCTTTGAGGCTCTTCGCTCCTTCTCCTCCAAAGCGCACAACTTCTCCGCCACCTCTACGGGCCAGGGCT
>NW_010538711.1:36003-36214 GCF_000687285.1 Phaethon lepturus
CCCTCCCCCCCCCCCCCCCCCGCCCGAGAAAGGAGGTTCATCTCCCCCCCACCACTGCACTGACCTGCGACAAGCCTCACCCATGCTGCGGGTGCTGGCCCCGCTCCCCATGAAGCATCCAGGCCCCAGGCCAGAGCTTTGAGGGAGGGGTCTACCCCAGCTTTCTAAAGCTGCGTCCTAACCTTGAGGCATGATGGAGAGGCTGGAGGGG
>NW_010538711.1:36457-39162 GCF_000687285.1 Phaethon lepturus
AAATAAAACATTTATTTTGGGCCCTGTGGCTCAAGACACTGGGGCTGGTCAGAACTGTGGTTGTCTTGCCTCTGGCAAGGTGTACTAGAGCTGAGTCCTCCCTGCAGGTCCAGCCTGGCAAGGCCACCCCATTCTTATAAGCCAACTCCTACCCTTGTCATGCTGGCACCCAGCCTCCTCCTGCTCCTGAGCCAGAGCAGAGACCCTTGCCAGGCCAAATACTTGCTTAATCTCCCCAGCCCCGTGCCAGCTGCAGGAGCCAACTCCAGCCCCGCAACTGCACAGCAGTTGTGGCGGGCTGCACCCCCCCCCACACCACCGCGCAGGCGGCTCACGCCCTGCCTCAGCCACGCGTGAGGGGGCTGCAGTTTAAGCCCCAGTTTCGGTATGTTCCTGCAGTTGGCAAGAGCCCTTGGGCAGGTCTGGGAGCTGCTTTTCCAGCTGCACACCCCTCACTAGAAAGGCCTCTACCCATGCTGCAGCAATCAAGGCCACCACCTCCTCAGGCAGCCTTTGCACAATTTCAGGCCAGCACAGGACCAGCAAAGCAGAAGCACAGCCAGACACGGCCAGCTGGACACCCTGGCAGCCAGCAGCAGAGATGCCTGGCTGCTCACAGGTCATGCACACTCAGGCCAGCATACCACCTCCATCCATGCCTTCAGCTGAGAAATAAGACTGGCCCACCACCAACTAAAAGATGCCCAGCCACTCTGCTTTTCCTTCTGCTCCTCTCCGCTCACAGAAGACAACACAAGCAGATTACGTCTAGCCTTTATTAAAAGGAAAGTTATAAAAAGAGGTTCAGGAGCTCCCAGCAGCTCCACGTTAGTAGTAGTGCAAACCATTGGTTAGAGAAAGAATCATTCCTGCAGAGATGTCGAACGCCATTTGGCTTTGCATCCACAAAAAGGACGTTTTCCCAGCTGCAGTCCTGCCGTCTCGAGCAGCGGCCCAGGACAGAGCAGGCTGCCAGCTCAGAGAAAGTCTCCTCTCCTTCAGCTGCATGGATGGCAAACGCAGGTCCCAGGGGCATCCCGGTCATGACGGAGCAGAAGCACAGGAGGGTGGATGCAGCTGGCATTCTAGAAGAGGCACTGAAGGGTTACCAGGTAGCAGCTCAGACACTAGCCATGTTCATCAAGAGAAATTCCTTTGTGAGAACAGATAGCTCCATTTCAAACTAGAGCGTCTCCACAGAGCAGCTGGAGGATGACACTCAGTCACTCCTGCAGCAGACACTGCTCCCCCTTGAGCTGCTGTGAGAACACCCCAGGGGGCTCTAAATGGGGTAAAAGCCCTCTGCCCACAGTTGACCTTGCGGCTGCTCAGAGGCTGCAGAGCTCTGAAGGAAGCAGTAAGAAATGCTTATTATATAAAAGAATTTGGCCTGTGTTTTCTTCTGTTTTTCCCCCTCCCCAGGCCCTACTAATGGCAGGGCTCCTCAGCTAGTAATCTGCACGGGTATCTTCCAGCAGAACAACATCTGGTCCTGGTCATCCACCAGCTCCCACTTCACAATGAGTTTAATCTAAAAGAGAGAGAAGAGAAGAGGGAAATGAGAGTGTTCAGGAAACCATAAGGCAAGGACACGGGGACGGGAGTTATCACTTCTGTGGAGCAAGGAGGTCCTGGGAGCTCTGTGCAAAAAGGACAGAGCTGGGGCATTGCTCCCACTGCAGCAGGTGGGCCATGCTCATGCAGTGACTCCTGGAATATCTTACACAGATGGAGGGTTCAGTTGTGTGACATCGGAGACCTCCACACATTGCACTGGGATCCCCACTCTCTGAGTAAGCAGAGAGTGGAAACACCCTGCAGCCTCCTGGCTGAACTGCACTCTGGAGGCGAGCACTCCCAGTTTGGGAGCATTTGGCCGAATGCAGCAGGCTCTGCAGGCAGGCATAGCACAGGAGGATACGTGGGGCAGCTGAGGCCACTTCTTAGCAGCTGGAAGCAGGCCACTTCCTCTGCTGAGTCTGTCCCAAAGCGGGAACTTGAAACAAGAGTCAGGCTCACAGCAGAAGTGCCACCAGATAATCCAAGGAGTTTTCTCATCTCTTCCCCACCACCACAGGACCTTAAAGACAGGTGGTGGGACTGTCCCAGGAAGGGCAGCTGCTCTGAGGAGCAGACCAGCTGCCTGCTTACTTACACTGGGGTACTCGCTCTTCACAGGGAGTTTATTCAGGTAGCTGTAGGAATGGCCCTTCTGAATGGGGCACTGGATCCCAGACTTGCATCCATCAGGCTCAGGAATGGGAAAGGGAATGTCCACGTGCAGCATCTCACCGTACACCCTCGCTTTGCTGCCCTGGCTCTCAATCTCTGCAGAACACAGAAGCGTGAGCACGGCACCGGGGCGGGGAACGCATTCCTACCCTACGCCCTCCCCTCCACACACTCTGGAGGCTGCGAGAACACAACTAAGGGACACTCTTCCTCCTCCAGCCATTTCTTCCCACCCAGACCCCTCTCCAGCCACCCTTCCCCACTTATCTCCAAGCAATGGGATGCAGAGGTCACCACCCCCCGGCACCCCAGCCGGGGAAGCGATGCTTACTGCTGGCGAAGGTGACGTTGATGCTGTAGGATGTCCCTTTGTGGAGCTGGCAGGGCTGCGTGGGGCAGGGGCTCACGTTCACCTCTTGGATGCTGCCGTCTTTGGAACCTGCAAGGAAGAGCCGGGCTTAGCGGGCCTTCTC
>NW_010538712.1:0-4399 GCF_000687285.1 Phaethon lepturus
ACGAGTGCCCCTGTCCCCACGTACCCGTGTCCCCACGCACGGTGCTGCTGTCACAGCCCCTTTGGCCCGTGGGGCAGCCCCTCACCGAGGCATTAGGGATGGAGACAAGTTTGAGGTGAAAAGTGGGGCTTTAGGGTCCGGCTTTAGGCTTGCAGAGCTGGGTTGGGGATGGGGAAGGTCCCTTGGGTGCAGCGTGGGGCCCGTACGGTCCGGGCTGTTGTCAGCTCTGTTGCGGGATCCGGATATCCTGGAGGGATAATGCGCGAGGGACACCCCGTCCTGCTCACCGGAGCTGCCGCTCGGCGGAAGGGTTTCCACCAAAGCTACCTTGGCAGCGCCGGGCTCCACATCCCCACGGCATCCCAGCTCTGCAGAATTCGGGAGCATCCTGCTAGGGTGATAGGCACACCGGGTGTTGCGTTCCCAAGGAAGATTGGTCCTGGGATGGCAGCTGATCACCGAAATGCGCGTCCGGAGATGCATCTGCTCCCTACATCCTCCAGCCTCGCTCCTTTACTTCTCCTCTTTGAAAAAAATGCCCAGATATTTGCATTTGCTGGGAAGCCGAAGACTCCAGTCAGGACAACTGGGAACGTTTCAGGAATATCTGAAGGCAGTGGAGGACTTTTCTGAACCACCAAACCTGGAAAGCACAGCCATCCTCCCTCCCCAGACAGAAATCACTGCTGCTGGAAGAGATTATCTTCGCATGAAATCCCTGCTTAAAATTAAAAGCCTGGCTAACAGGATAGCTCTCGGGAAAGGCTCCGGCCGTGGCCGAGCGGGCTGGGCAATGTGGGGCACGAGTGATGGAACATCCGTATCAATAATTAAGTGAGAAGAGTAATGAGTGCTTTTCGTGGGGAGCAGCTGCGGAGGGGTGCAGGGGTCCTGGGGAGCCTCCTGGTTTTCTGCCTCTCCTCGGATCCAGCCACTCATGACAGGCTTTGGTTGTGCTGTGGGGTCTCCGGTTGCGGCAGGGCAAAAAGAAGTGCCCGGCAGCGTGAGCCAGGGCCCGTGCTGGCCCTTCATGGTCCTGGAGGTGACCAAAGCGCTCCCCAAGCTCTTCTGCAGCCTCAGTTGTCTTCTCTTTTGACTGTTTATTTCAGCTGGAGGCTTCAAAGGGATCAGAGTTCTATGGTGTCAACTTCCCTGATGATCGTTGGTGAGGTTTGGCTTCTTCTGTAGCCTCACTTTTTCCCAGCTCTTCTCCCTAAAATCAGTTTTCTCGCTCTCCTTTTTTTTCCCAAAGTTTTATCTCTGTATTGGAAAAGTCCATATTCCTTAAACAGGATTTAAAAAACACACTTCCAAGTAATTAATCTGCATATATTGTTTATGGCATTGGAGAAATCCAATGGCCCAACTCTTTGGCTGTTGGTCCCCTGATGGTGGGCAGTGATGTGTTCAACGTAGCAAACTCTCATCTCTGATGTTGGTGGAACCAAACCCTTCCAGCTGCTGGTGACCAGCCCAGCTCTCCCCTCCTGCATTGGATGTCTCACTCGAGTCCTTGGAACCCACCACAAGCCTTTGCTTGCCTCCAGGGTGGAGGAGCGATTGGATCACGCTGCCCCAGCTCTCGTGGTGGGGTTATACTCGTTATTTTCACTGAAGGCTCCGGAAAGGCCAGGAGGAGCAGTGGGTTAAGTCCTTGCAAGGGCAGCTCATGGGTGCTTCGCCCTGTGGATCCCAACCTCTGCTTTGATGCCACCTTGCTGCCCTTTGGGAGGAGCTGGGAGCTAGTGGGGTGGTCTGTTCAGATACACTCAAAATGTGTATCCTTCAACTTACTTTAATTTTTCTAGCATGATAACAGTACTACAGC
Organism: Phaethon lepturus; assembly: GCF_000687285.1. Taxonomy (NCBI): domain Eukaryota; kingdom Metazoa; phylum Chordata; class Aves; order Phaethontiformes; family Phaethontidae; genus Phaethon; species Phaethon lepturus. Next base: position 1,829 of record NW_010538712.1, read on the forward strand.
TCACCAGGCGAAGGCCTTGGTGGCTGTCAGATGGCAGCTGCCATCCTCTTGTGTCTCCTTGTGGGGTGGAGACCTCCGAACGCCTGGCCTGGCCCAGCCCAGGTGGTTTCTTCCCTGGAAACACTGCATGTGCTGGAAGAGCTCCTCCAAAACGCTCACGTCGGGCTTCACCATGCGCCGGAGAGCGCTGACGGTAGGTAGACCAAGTGTGATATTGATCTAAAGTCATCGTCTTCCCAACCTCGGGAGAGCAGACCCAGAGGCAGCAATGCTGCAGGGCATAGTGACCGGGGCAGGTCTCTGCCAAGAAGAGCCTCGTGGTGCTGCTGTCGGCTTCCAGCGTGGCTTGTCTCGCCGGTGACTGCAGCTTGGAGTGTCCCACGTGCCATGGTGGGACAGTTGGTGGAGCAGCAGGGCAGAGTGTGGGGTGAGGTGTCCCCAACCGCCCCCTAAAGCCCCCATGCTGGTGTCCCTTGGGATTCAGAGCTGTCTCTTGCATCTTGGTCCTCCTTATCCTGCTGGCATCCAAGCTGATGACATTGGCATCTCCTCCTAGAAAGGTACATCTCGAGCCACCACAACTGGGAGCAGACCCCGGTGGATGCAGGCAAGGTTTTGGGCTCTCTTAACGCCTGTGGCCAACATTGCTTTGGGGAAGATGTAGTTGCTTTTATGACCCAAGGAAAGGGAATCTGAGACTTTTGCCGTTTTGGGGATTATTTCTCATCTGGTCGGAGCAGAAGGCAAGAAGAGTGGCAGCACCTTCGGGGAGATGCTCACACGCTCCTGGTGCAGGTGCTGCATCCCTGGAGAAGCTCTGGTGCGTAGCTGGGTGGCAGAGGAGTGCTTTCTAAACTCATGGATCCAGCAGCAGATGCAGCTAAATAGCCCAGATTAAATGATGGGAAGGTATTTTTAATGTCTCCTCTCACTCCCCATTCAAAGGGAGCATTTAGGACTGAGCAGGAAGACTACAAGTTACCCCATTTGTGCTGAGCATCATAAAATCATAGAATCGTTTGGGTTGGAAGGGACCTTTAAGGTCATCTAGTCCAACCCCTCCTCCATAAGCAGGGACATCTTCAACCAGAGCAGGTTGCCCAGAGCCCCGTCCAACCTGACCTGGGCTGTTCCCAGGGATGGGGCATCGACCACCTCTCTGGGCAACCTGGGACAGGGTTTCACCACCCTCAATGTGAAAAATTTCTTCCTTAGGTCTAGTCTAAATCTGCCCTCTTTCAGATTTTTTAAAAAATAAGCATCCTCTTATCCTATACGTGGAAATAAATCCACGCCTGTATGAGGCATGTCGGCGCTGCCTTTCTGCCTGCCTTCCCCTCCCACTGCCAGTGGGCACAGAGCTGGGCTTGTTCGCTGCTCCGGCCGCTGCCATCGAAGGGCACGGGCGCTGGCGGAGCGGGGACCACAGCCGCCTGGCTCTCCCCAGGAGCTCTCGCCCGTCCCCAGCGGGGCATTAAGCACCCCCAGTGTTATCCAGCTGGCTTTGCTTCGGGATTTTGCCAGAGAAAAACCTTTCCTGAGCGCCGGCGAGGCTGTGATCTGCTTTTAGCTGCTGTTGGCAAGCGGTGTTTAAAGAGAGATATGTGCCCTCCGAAAAGCTTGCCCACACCCTCATGTCCTGCACACCTCCGAGGCCAGAGCGAAGCTTTGCTAGACTGGGATTTGCATTTTAATTAAGGTCACAGATTTTTTGCCAGGCTTCTTGTAGTCAGATCTCCCTGCTCGCTCACTTCCCCCAGAGCCCCTGCGTCTGCAGGACTTGGTTGCGAGCGGTTTTCCGGAGGTATGCTGTGTCCCAGCTCTCCATTTATAGAAAGGAATTAAGGAGAAATGAGGGAGCATTACTAAGAGGATTTGCGCTGCGACTTACTCAGTTTCTCCAAATAATTTGCAATAGCTCTGGATTCTTTAATCAACATTCATTTCCTTTGGAGAAGCGGGAAGGTGCCGTGCAGCTCCTGAGCAGAGCTCGGCTCTCCCCTGAACAGGAGATTTGCAATTCAGAGGAGGCTGAGAGCGTAATTTGGGGAGATCTGGCAGGGGGGTGAGGGTGTGCGTATGTGCATGCGAAAGAGAGAAGTGTTTCTTGGCACCCGGAAAGCCTCTGTCACTCTGTCCCGGGCCCCTCTGTGCAGCTTTGGAAGGTGCCGTGCAGCTCCTGAGCAGAGCTCGGCTCTCCCCTGAACAGGAGATTTGCAATTCAGAGGAGGCTGAGAGCGTAATTTGGGGAGATCTGGCAGGGGGGTGAGGGTGTGCGTATGTGCATGCGAAAGAGAGAAGTGTTTCTTGGCACCCGGAAAGCCTCTGTCACTCTGTCCCGGGCCCCTCTGTGCAGCTTTGGGCTAGAGCCCGTGGTCTCGTGCCCGGAGAGGTGTTTCAGTTGACAGGAGCCACGGTCGGGGGGTCACACCACCGCATCTCCTTGCAAGAGGAGCTGGGCTGAGTCAGGGGCTGTGGGGGTGCCGCGGGATGTGGTCCTGCTCGCCCCGAGGGTCGGCAGGATTCCCGGAGTCCCGCGGGAACTGCTAAATTCCCCCGGGGCGGGGCTGC
>NW_010538713.1:0-47635 GCF_000687285.1 Phaethon lepturus
CTGGTACGGAGGTCAGGCTGACAGGTCTGTATTTCCCAGGATCTTTCTTCCGGCCTTCCTTATAGATGGGCGTCACACTGACAAGCCTCCAGTCTTCTGGGACCTCCCCTGTTAACCAGGGCTGCTGACAAATGATGGAGAGTGACTTGGCAAGCTCCTCTGCCAGCTCTCTCAGTACATGAACTTTACATGAAACAGGACATGAACTTTAGAAAGTTCTAAAATAATTTCCTGGGTAGGCATTTTTTCATTTGCAGAGGCTTTGCAATGCCACTTCCCCACAGTGAGAGAGAACGGATGAGCTGAGCTGTCAGGTGAGGATTTTGCTAGTGATGTAGGACGAGACAGCAAATGCCTAGGCCTTTTGAGAGCTCCAAGGAGAATGCAGGGCATTATTATTCCTGCGGAAACACGATACACCTTAAATTGCTGTAGTAGTGTTTCATGGGTCCGTGTGGTACAATTGTGTAGGACAGCAGAGGGATGGCCTGGATAGCCTTGAAGATTCTTCCGATTCTCTGCTCCTTTTCCCTCTGCTCACATAGATAAAATACACAATTTTATGTATCATCTTACAGTCAACCTTACCTTGATATTGAAACAAAACGAAACACAGGGAAGCCTGTATCAAGTACTTAAAATGTCTCTGTAAAAGTAATCTGGCTTTCAGAAGTGCTGACCACCACATAGGTCCCAGGGAAGTATTTGCTTCCAGGAAACAGCTCCTCTGGATTAAAATTTAACCCCAAACTCTAGATTCCAGCTGCAGTATTTGTGGGCCTACAGCACTGAAGAAAATGTTGTAAACCAGTGGTATGAATCAGATGGCTTTTGTTTTCTTACAAAGTTGAAACTCTCACTGGATTTACTGAGAAGCTTACAAAGTTGCACATGCTGCATGTAAGTAGAAGCTGGTTTATAGTACAGAGTTTAACTGTGCACTGTTCTGTAACTTAGTACAGCCATGAAACAAAGCCAGGCCAAACTATACTTTCTTCTAGAGCTTTCAGGGCTGACTATGGAGCTCTGATATTGTGCTTGCAAGAATAAATACTGAATATGAAACAGGCAGACAGCTTCTGACTGAAATCCAGGGTCTGACTTTATATTAGGTACCAAGAACACTTGCGTTTTGGTCCCGTGAACACCATTATTCTTTTCTGAAACAGAACTGCCTGAAGTATTTCTGCCTGAGCAGAGAGTAGGACCACTCAGTAAATCAGAAAGAAACCAGAATTAGATTGCTGCGCCTACAGTGTTTTCACTTTATACAGTTACATCACACCTCATCATTGCTCTGTGCAGCCAAAATGCATTGCAAATTAGAAGACCAAGACTGAGTAAAGCTCATCTTCTGCCCTTATATGTTGACTGGACTGTTGGTTTGGGGGGACTGATAAATGATTCAAACTACATGGAGTTGCAATCAGCAGTGTCATAGGAGCACATATATGCCTGCTAAGTATGTATCTCTCGCATGCTAACTGGCTTTAAGTAGCGTACCAGTCATTCTGCTCCTTAGCAAAGTCATCTAGTCAAAAAGGGATGGGAAGAGGCAGAGAATTTTAACTACAAATTTTTAGAGGGTCCCTAAACAATGTCTAAGTTGCTCACTGGTGGCAGCTAAGCTTTCTGGAGAAAAGTTCTTCCATTTCCTGCACTATATATAACACAGGCTCCAGTTTTGCTGAAAAGGTCTGTTTTGATGGCTCTCTCTCCTTTTTTAATGGAGAAGAAGCAACAGCTGCATGTAAATAACCAAAGCTATTTGGATAAAGTTAAGCCAGCCAGCTTAACATAAGCCAGCCTTCCCTCCTCTCCCCCACAAATCCCAATTTTTTGTTTTAGAATAAAACTAGTTTTTTCTCATGTCTTTCAGTATACCACAAGGAATAGTATGCTGGTGGTAAAATACTAGGGAACTAAGCAGAAAGTGTTCTTCCTGTGTTGCTCTAATTGAAATCAGATTCAAACTTGGAATTCCCTGCTGCCCATGGCAGCCATGATAGCTGTGTGCTTCCCTGATACATTGCACAGCCACTGCAGTGGCGCTCCTTGGGCAACTGCAAACGTACCAGTTGAAGCCCACCACTTCAGCTCAGGAGAGGTCCCTGCAGATCTCCCAATGCCCACTGTATATCTGGGAGGATCCTTCACTTATTGAGGCTGAACAAGACATGGTGCTGTTCTGAATGTAGAACTTGGCAAAGGTAACTTGTCTTCCAGGTGGAATAGTAAGTAGGAGCCTTGTGATAAATGAATAAATTCTGTGTAAACTGGCCTATTGCTGACTGGGCTCCATTGAGCTGTTGGTGTATCCATAGTTACACTTCAAATTGCCTCATGAACATCCCACACAACAGGATTTCTGTTTGTAGCTGAGGTCAACTAGATGACCTTGCACTAGGGTAAAGATGTGCAAATGGAAAATAAAATTACCTGCAATGCAAGAATTCTCAAAAACTGTTCTTGCTTAGCAGATAGCTTCATATAGCTGCCTCCTCTGTCCCTGAGGCTTCATAAGCACCCCATTATAGTGCAAGGCAAACAGGTATGCTGATGGCTCAAGTAAGCATGCTGCGCTTTGGAGTGCGGTTTTCACATGTCATTAAGTATATCCATGACCATCAGTGTGGTCCACCAACAGTGCCCCGAAGTGTTCCTGTCCATACAGCATTTATGGAGAGGGTTCAGGTTTTCTGCCCCGTCACAAGGCAGAGAAACCTTCAGGTCTGCAGCAGCTGCTGGGGTTTCTGTCCCACAGAAGAAAGATGTTTGGATCCAAGCTTAGGAATGTAGTGTGCTGTTGACAGATGGCAGACCATATGTACACATATGTATCTAGGGTTGCTTTTTGTATGGAATAAATCCAGGGTAGGTAGGAATCTGGTCTGTGCTGAGTAACGAGGATTTATTTCTTGGGAAAAAACAAAGGGCAAAACAAACAAAAAAGGCATTAAATTACCTCTTGCTTTCTCCCCTCTTCTTTCCCTTCCAGATCAATAATGAGATAAAGAAGCAGGATGAGAAGCTAGTGAGACCTGTAGCTGAGCAGATGATTGAGTTCAGCATTTTGATTACTGGTGAAAAGTACAGTGAGGAGCTGAGTGATCCAACTGCTGTGAAGCATCAACTGCTCTCTGAACAATTCATTTCTCAGGTAATTGCTTTCCCCGACTTCCTTTTTCTTTTTGCTGGCCCTGCAAATCGATAGTAGCACATAGCACCTGTGTTAGGACTGCCTGTTTCTCATGGGCTCTGCAGAACCAGCTCAGGGGTTTTGTTGCCTGAGGCAGGGCTGGAAAATACTCACTCACTATGAGAATGCTCTGTTTTGTTGACATGCTGCCCTTTGTGAAGTAGTGGAGTGCCATGCATTGTGTGTAGCATACCAGTTGCCAAAGACCAATTCTCTAGGTTCCTTCCTGTGTTTCTCATGAAATAGTCTGCTATCAATTTTGCAGACAAAAGAGGTAGAAGTGTCCTTTTGGGAGGATCAGAAAATTATGCTGAACCCCTGAATGGGGACATACTCTAAACAGGACCTTTCTGAGGGACTACTCTCTCTTTTCATATTTCATTAATTTACTTGTTAGCAAAAGAAACTAAGCCAGAAGTTATTAATAAATAAAAAACATTTCCACTCATTTTAGTCCTTTTAAAGACCTATTTTTGCCAGGGCTAACTTTGGCCTTACCATCCTTTCAGAATTTTTCAGTACCTTTCCCTGTCAGTGTTACTGCTTTTAAACTCATACAGAAGAGACAAGATTCTTGTTTGCCTGTTGATGCAACTTCATTAGTTCTTAAAGTTTTAGGACTTTAAAACCTTAAAGATACATTTAACAGCTCTCTAGTGACCAGTCTGCCTGGAGTTTATTCCAGTGCTTTCTAATCTCGTTGTCCAGTTTGAATTCTTCCATAATGTAGTTGGTTTGAAACGGGGGTGAAAAAGGTAACTTGAAGGTCTTGGCAAACCAGCCTGCCTGCACTCTCAAATGGCAGGACACGAATTGAGTGCAGTTCAGAGCTATCAGCCTGTGCTGAGGCAGTACTGGAAGGCAGCTTGAGGAATTCAAGGACCGCACAGCATTAACATGGAGTGCAAGCAAAAGGCATACAAGTCCGTCAGCATCTATGGGCATCTGTGTGGTCATGCTGTGGGTCTCCTACAGAAGCTGAGCACTGAAAAGGGATATAGGATATCTCAAAAATTACATAGTGTCCAGATTTTGGACTGTAGAAGAAATTCCGGCATCAGTCTAGAGAATCTGTCTATACAGAGGTATAGAAGTCAAAAGGTATATAGGTAGAGAAGTCAAAAGAAGTTGCAAATAACAGAACTCGTTCATTATTTCTACTCAGGAGCAACATTTCTTTGAATGAATCATTGTGCACTGCAGTGAGATGCTCTCTGAAATCTAGGCTGCCAAGACAACTCTTGCTCCTCATGTATGCCCAGAAGTGCACGTTAGCACATGTTAAAACCCTCCAGCCTCAGAAGAGTCCTTAAACACATGCTGAGATCCCAGTGGAGTCAGTGGGAATGAACAATGGTTTAGTCTGTTAGGCACCAACTTCAAATTAAAAATACATATGTGCATATACATATGTGTATATGTATATATTTATATATGCATGATTTATTAAGACTTGTCTTCAGGTTAATGTAATTTTAATGAAAAGGTAATGTTTTAATTTGTATGCTACAAAGTTACTGGCCTGCCAATATACAAATGCGTATTTAAAATACAATTGTACTGCTGTCTCCTAACTTTCCTCTCCCTATTGTTTCCAATATTTTTTTTTAATTTTGTTTATAACTATGGTAATTTTATTACCATCATTTTCTTGGGGCAGGGAGTTTGTCTTGTCTTTCTCTTGGGAGAGGAATCTAGAGTGCCATACAGCAGCACATCGTGCGGATTATCTTTTCTCTAGCTTTGCTTCCTTCTTAGTCGCATTTAGTTGGGGTTCTCTGTTGAATCCCTTTTACTGGGGCCAACCCTGTGCCAGATCCTGGGCCAGATGGGAAAGAGATGTACTCTTCACTGTCGCCAAAAAGCATCACCACAACTGTCACAAGTTGCTAGCGTAGGCTAGACATCTTAATTTTCCTAGTTGTGTGGCCAAGTAGCAATGCCATAGTGTGTGTGTGGAAGAAATGTCAGATGGGACAGAGTCCACCTGGCACATGGATGTTCCACTCCTTTGATCCCTTGCCTGGTTTTCTCTGTGCTTGGATAAAGAGACTCTTGAAAAAAAAGGAAGTCGGCAGCACTTCGATTGTTTAAGTCTCACCAGAGACAGTTTAAAAATAGGGAGATTGGGCAGGGGAAGAGGAATTTGAGGAGTAAAAAGTAATCCTCAACTGGCAAGAATCTACTGGGAGGAAAAAAACCAACCCCAAACCAGCATGAACTTGCAATATTCAATTTCTTGTTTTTGACTCATGTAATACAGTTGACTATTGAATTAGGCCTGGATGTTCTGCCATTTTGCTGCCTCCAGTCGTCTTTTTCGAGTAGCGCTGCCAATCACTCCCGAGCCCTTTGTATGTTTAGTGCAGTAGAGATGAGCCACGTTTTGTACTATGCAATGCATTAGCACCTCTTAGGAACAGGCACCTCTTAAAGTCCAATGGCGGCTGCTGCTCCTCATGTTAAGTTGTTAAGGTCCAAAGCATTTTCTTGAATTCTTTTTAATCCAAAGAGGTTTGGGAAGTAATGGAAACCTTTTGGGCAGAGAAGGGTTCGTGCTGCATAAATAAGAGAAAGAATGTAGTCTGCTATGGGCAGTACAGATCTCTGCAGAGTCTGTTTGTATTTCCACCCCTTTGAACATTTCTGTACAGTTCTTGGAGAACACTGTATGAGAAAAAGAAAAGCTTTCTTTTTCAACAGCAAAAAGAAAAGCTCATGCTTTTTCTTTTCCTTTTCTAATAATGAAACAATGTCACCAAAACTCCTCTTCTATAAAGAGAGAGAACATTCAACCATTTTTCTGCTATTGAATGGCTCAGATACATTTTTAGAAAATGTTGAAAAAACTTCCTAATTTTTTGCTAAATGAGCAGAGTGGAGGAAATCTGTGTTAATTTTTTGGTTTTCCCCTCAAAATAGATCAAAAGTGTATTTGAAGGACTACCTGGATACAAAAGCATCCATATCCTGGATTACAGGTAAAAAGATACCGATGCATACGTGGTGATTGAAACTGATCATGTATGATGGTGCGATATGCTAGCACCACTCTTGGAACAATGTCGGGTATGTGCATGGGAGTTCCTAAGATCTAGTAAGCAAAGGACAGTGCTTTCATATTTGGAACCTCTATATACAGAGATTGAAATAGAAATACAGAACCGTATGTAAATGTAATCATCTCTGTTTAGCTCCTGGCATCTACCAGAGACTCTCACATGATATGCTTGCCTTAATTTTAAGACAAGGCATTCTTATTCAAGATTCTGTCCTAAAATTAAAAGAGGTCTTTTCTAATTTAAAATTAGTATCTGATACTTCTTCAGTACTGTTGACATGTCCTAGTGTTAAACAAGAAAGAACACAGAAGCCTTTTTGGAAAAATGTGGTGTATTTAAATTTTTTTCAACTTCTTAATGTTAGTTTGGTATGACTATAAAGATTGGTGTTTGAACTATGTAAAGGTCTTTCTCCCTTTGATCAAAGCAAAGGTGGGTGAACAGTTTGAAAAATTACATGCAATTTTTTAACTCTCTATTCTTAGAAATACTTTTTTAAAAGACTAGTTTCCTCCAATAATTTTCTGCTTCGGAGTGATGTTTTAAGTTAATTTGGGGAAAAAGGGGATCCCGTGTATTATGCATCAGACATCCAATGTCTGAGTATTGGGGTACATGGATCACAAATTATGATTTTTCTTGAATGGACTGGATATAACTTTCAGAATCTAGTGAGGCTGTTCATGAGTTAATCTGAATTGTGTTTTGTCTGAGACTTTGTAAGCTGTGTTTCTTAGAATATTGGCTGGAATATTCTAGCTAGAATACATGCAGGTAGCAAAGCAGCTATAGTGAGAAAGGTTTTATGGTTGGAACCCTAGACTGCATTCAGTTTCCAGCCTGGGAGGTAGCAAAACTTTCCATCTCGGTATTTGCAGTCTAATATATTTGCAAGCTCTTGGTTCATTTGAGAAGACAAAGAAAAGGTTGATATTTCTGGCAGAATGCCAGAGCTCTGTGCTCTGCTGTGCATGACAAAAAAAGTGTTTGTAAACTAAATGTCTAGGTAGAATTAGTGACCCTTGATTCTCTTGGTACTGTCGGCAATTTAACTGCATTATTTGCAGTTAGTTGAGATGGCTCTCCTCTCTCCTCTGCTGATTCCTTGTGATCAATAGGAAATATCTCTGCTCATTTTAAAGCAGAACAGTTTGTTATATAGCAGCGTAACTGTGCAACTTATAACACTTCTGCTGTATGCTTTTTCAAATTTGTGTGCCCTGTAGGATACCAAAGCAAATTTGTTAAAGATAGAAGACTTAAAGGAAATTATAGCGTTGATTTAACAGGTTTTGCTGTTGTGTTTTGTTCTGTTTCTACATTCAGGTCTCCTGAGGAGGACAGGTAAAGACAACTTTTTCCTATACATTGTCATAATACAGATGGAAAAATGTGCTTAGCTGGAGGACACTGTTTTTGGCATTTGTAGTTTTGGCTCCAGAGCAGGATAGTTATCTAGCATAAATATTATGTGAGGGGGTTCTACCAGAAACTGCAAATTGCTGCTCTGTTTTGATTACAATAAAACTAATATGCTTATTTAAGTCCTAATCATAAAAAACTACTTGGAGAAAATATTCCTAAACACAAGTCAGCTACTGGGCTAACTTGTGTATAGGAGTCTCTCCTGTGAAGAAAACAAAATTGCTTAACGACTCAAGCTCTTTATACTTTGCAGCAAAGTCTTGGATAGATACGGGATTATTATTATCATAGAAATTAAAATAGGTAAGAAAACCATGGTTTTCCAGCAAAGGTAGTTGGCTTAGCTACTTCAGGGCCAGAAGTGCTGCACACCTTAGCAGTAGTTTTACAAACGTTCCTTAGCAGAAGATGGCATCAGTCTGGACTTGTTTTTTGTTAGACATATACAGGTTAAGCATCCAAAATTTTCCTCCTTCAGTATTCTTTTAAGAATTTCACAAGACAGAAAATGAACTGCAGCCTTTAACTCACTCAATGTATTATTTTCTTTTGTGTATTTCTCAGCAAAGGTGTAACTAGTTTCCACAGTTTTACAGAGAGTGAGCATTGTAATTTTAGAAGAAAGGTTAGAAAACAGAAATCTCTTCACAAACAATAGTGACTTAAAGCCATGCTCTACCACTCTGCACCTCTGCAGGCTAAGATGTGTGCACCTATTCACAAAGGTTATGTTCCAAGTACCAGACGTTTTAGCCCTTTCCAGACAGATGATGGTGTTCTAGTTACTAGTTGGGAATTATTAACTGCAACTGACAGCACAGTTGTATTAAATCTAAATGTTACTTTTGAGGAGCATACTGTATTCCATCTTTGCTGTGCCTTTTCACTACTGCTGTCCTTTTTTATTTCCTCTGCTGGCAGTCAGTGTCCATGGTGAGCCTTGTGGTGGGCTCATTTCAATGACAGAGCCAGCAGCAAAACTCCAGCAGGCTCCTGGTTTTAGTCCATATGTTTGCTGATTCTGCCTCTGTTCTATCTGGTGCTGGGACTTTAGAGTCTTCTCTGAACTGAGCCATTGCTTTAGCAATCCAGTCCAGCTCTGTGGAATGAGGCAAACTTTTCTTTGGAGCACATTCTTCTAACACTTCATAGATTACTTCATTTTCTTGCTGTGCCCTGTGTACAGCCAAAATATTTTATGTTTTCCAAAGCTCCCCTGTGCTTATGCCCACTGTATGGTAAATCTGATTGCTACCTATGCTGTCATGTGGGAAAGGATGTCCAGACGTCTTCAAGAAAAGAAAATTAAGAAAGTGGAGGAGAGTTAATATGAAGAAAGCTAGGCTGTACACAGATACAAATAATTTTAAAAGAATAAATGATCAAATAAGTCTAGAAAAATGTTCCCAATAACAAGCTATATTAAATAGCATTTTATTGCTACTAAGGACATTATTTCAAGCAGATTGACACTGCACAGTGACAGTGATCAGGGCTCCCTCTTGCTACTGTATATTGCTACTATATACAGCCAGTTTTTCCAGGCTGTTTTCATACCTCAGAGTCATTCCCATCATTGGCGTGATCTTAAAAATCATCACTTGCATCACTGCGTGCTGGCAGAAAGCCAACGTTTTGGTTTGCTTGTGGTCTATCTACCATTCACTAGCAGAAACACAGGGCTGGGACCAGATCAGATGTCAGGTTCTGGTAGCCTTTTCCTTGAGAACTTTACAGCAGTGGAAAGCACAGGGAGGCAGACACAAGTGTGAAAAGAATTAAATTGTTTTTTATCTAGAATCCTTTAAAGTAATATATTTTTATATTTAAAAAGGTTCTTAGGGGAAAAAAAGTCATCATGTTTGCTATGCATTGGAAAACCTTGCATCTCTCATCTGTGTTCTCTTTCTCTTCAAACAACTGAAGTGGGGTGGAAGTTCACTATGCTGTTACGTTTGATGGAAAAGCTATCAGCAATGCCACATGGGACATGATTAACCTTCATTCCAATAAGGTGGAGGACAACTCCTTTATGGGCATAGAGGATAATCCAACAGTTGTGTACACCATCAGTGATTTCCGAGATTATATTGCTGAAATCCTCCAGAAAAATGCCTTGCTTGAAAACACTTCCTTGTCTTTAGACCCTAACTCTCTTCAACTTACTAATGGTGGGTATTAATTATGACGCGTTGGTGGGCCACACATCTGAAATTTTATAAAATAAGTGTCCAAGATGAGTGAACTATTCAGCTGTCATCTGAATAATTAAAAAGAAACAACAAAAAACAACTGTGGTGTAGCTTGTTTTGCTCTGATCTTAACCAGGTCAAGTCATTAGCAGTAGTATCGCAGTCTCAATCCGTTAGATTGCCCTCTTTTTTCTTTGACACCAAGGTTTGTGATATGCAATTTCAGTAATACTTCAACAATTAACAGGACTAGAAGGGGAAATGTGGTTCACATGATGCGTGTTGCACCAAGGTGACCTTCAGCTTAGTAGCTCTGTGTTGGCCTTGAGCAGCACAAAGGAAATACCTGCTAGAGGTGGTGGAGGAGTGCTGTCCACCGCTCTGTTCTCATCCTTCCTCTGTACTTCCTCTACGTGATCTGGGGGCATTTCCAGAAACAAAATCTCTCTGGCAAACTTTTTGAAAAGTTTTTACTCACAAATTTGAGGTGAGGGAGGGTTTTTCAGTCAGTCTTCCAAAACAACCTCCTCACACTGCTACTGCAGCCTTTATATCCCAAGTATTTATATTTTCACAGTGAAAGAAATACTACACACTATACCAGAAGACCACTCCTGGATTACTGAGCATCCAGTTGTGCTGGAGCGCCCGGAGTTTGATGTGAGTATGGTTCTGAGCAGTGGCCTTTAGACACATTTGAACAACTTAACTCAGCAAGGCAGAATTACAGCCAACACCCAGAGCTTCTCTATCCTGTTGTTTATGCAGAATAAGTCGTAACGAAAGCACACCATATACTGGAGTAAAACGTCTGGTGAAATCTCCCATCTGATAATTTTATATGTTTCGCAACAGTTTCCTGTGATCATCTTCTATTATGAAGCAGTACTGTGCTGTACAACCATGTCTTGCTTCTAGGGCTTCCTTTGTCTGATTTTTCATCATGTTTAGACTGTAAACTGCTTGCAAGACATGATTCTTCTCACAATACTACCCTTCTTTGGAAAGCAAGATATAGATGTAAGCAGTAAAGCTGGCTGCTAGAAGAGATAAAAGGGTAGGTTTCATATGCTCCTGTTTTTATTGTATTGCTTTCACTGAAGGTTCTCAATTCAGTTTTAAAATTATGTCCATCCCCTTAGTGCCAGCAAAGGAAACACAGAACAATCATATGCAGTGGTTCTTTTTTTTCTTCCTGAAATTGCAATTATCTCCTCTGCTTACCTCTGGAACAACCTAGGACATAGACTGAAGTTCCCATTGAACAGGAGACTTAGTATCTCTGACCATGTCTGTACAATGCAGTGGGGCTTTAAGCAGAGATACCAAGTTAGGTGCCAGCGACACCAAGATGCAGTTAATTATTAGTTCTGCAGACAACTATAATTTCTGAATGGTGGAGCATTGTCTGGGCTTAAGGATTTATCTAGTAGGTTTCTGCTAGATACTTCCAATTACTATCTAGCAGAAACCAGATACTTCCAAGAAGTGGAAGTATCTAGTTTCCAGAAGAACAACTTCTTCTGGAAGTTCTTCCAAGAAGAACTATGCTCAGTTCATGCCACAAAATCCAGATCCACCTATGCTTGATGGTAGGTTTTCACTAAGTTCATCATGAGAGAATGTTGTGAACACAGACACATTTAATTTCAGGCCAACTTCTAAAATCTTTATGGAAGCAAGATTTGCAGTGATTTCACAGAATCCAAATATTCTTATTATAATGGTCACAGGTATAATCTCCTTAATTTCCTGCTAGTTTTCCCTGAGTTTGAAAAACTAATAATTGATGCCTAAAATGCAAATTAATACAGATTTGCCATAAATGGCTTAAACATGGTGTGAAAAAACATGAATTTAAGTTAACTTTCAGAAAAGGACTTTCTCTTTACTAGAGCTATCTAACTAGATGATAATGTTACAGATGGTTATTTTAGTAAGACAAATAATTCTGTCATCTTTACATTCTCTCTGTGGATACTCTGACACCTATGCAGGCAAGAAGATTTTAGAGTAGAGGTAGCTTTGCAATAGTAAAGTTTAAACCGGTTTTAGGGAATAGTATGTACAAGAAAAATTTCTGGAGTTACTTTTTTCTACTCATGGACTATGAATAATAATGTCATCTATGTCTTCATTCAGTCAAAACCTCTGATTTTACAAAAGACATTAAGTATATATATATAAAAAAATCTGTGTACAATCTGCAGTACACAGATAACTTGGGAAGTAACTTCAGATAAATTTAAGAAAATCATAAATGTGCTTAAACAGTAAACAAGGCTGAAATGACTAGTCAATTACTTCCACAGATGTCAAACCTTTATGGTTGAAGTAAATACTGTCAAGCAGAGCTGTTACCTACGAAAGAGTTTTGCTATTATTTTTCTTAGATGATTTGAGAATAAGTTGGATTTGTATTATCATACAAACTCATGACATAATGTGGGACTATCATGATTTCACCATCTAATTGCTAGCAGATGGTACCAACTAATGATTAATTCTTTTCTTTGAGTTTCATAGCGCTCTTAAAAAGTGAAGATAAAAACAAGCCTAGTTTTTGAAATGTGTATTTTCCTGTTATTTCTCTGGAGTTGTAACAGGTAGAATGCTCTGGCTTCCTGAATACAATGCCTTTCTGGCAGCAGAAAATGGAAAATCAGGGAGGGCATTCTGTGTTTGCAGTCATCTGTCATATTTGTAAGCCTTTCAAAAGACATTAGCAAAAACCAGAACTTGCCAATATGATATTAGACTTGTTAATATAATATATTGCACTGTAACAAGAATCTTTGAATAATGTTGGTTGTCATAGGAACATATATCCACATTCAAATAAATGATGAAGTGCAATCCCTGGCAACTAAGTGCTCACATAAAAAAAATGTATTGAGGAGCTATTTCTGGTAGTCCTTATTCATTCTTTATGGAATTTATATGTGTAATTTGTTTCTAATCTTGCACAGTAACTTTTTTACAGCTTTATTTATAGAGGTCATTTTTGCCAAAAAAGATAATTGCTGGAGCACATGTCTGTGTGGTATACATACTTTTCAACTGATTGTTACCATATAAATTATGGTATAATATATAAATTAAAAATTGTGAGGAGACTGTGGTGGCATAACAACTGGCTATAAAAACGTGATCAATACAGGTAGACAAATAATTAAATAAAAATACCTTAACCGCCTTGTTTCCAAAGCGTTCAAATGTAATTTGAATGAAGTTGAAAATTTAATTCACCCACATTTCAACCAGGAGTAAAATTTCAAATTGAAAAGTATTTGTATTCTTCCTGTTATTCATGCTGGTCAAGTAAAAGAAAGAGATTAGACAGGAACAGTGAGCTACAGAAATGATTAAATCAGTAGTTTGTTTTAAACTGTAATATGTATTACAGAAACCACTTAACTTTACTAGTCACCATCACCAATTGGTTAGTTCTTAGTAAATTGCTGCTTCTTGAAATTATTTGGCAGTTTTTCACACCCCAAGGGTTTTTTTGGTCTGTATCGGACTGTTGCACAGCACTGATAAGTGGGCAGGTATCCACACATAGCACTAATTCCTGAGTTTTAGGCAGTCGACTTGCTTTTGTAGCCTTGACCAAATAACTAAATCTCTTCATTGATCCCCCCCCCCCCCCAAAAAAAATTACCTGATGAGACGCCATGGTAGTAGATTAGTATTCAAAGATGAAATGTGCTAAGTATTCTAACTGTAAGCCAAATAATGATGGGGGCATGGAGTAGTAAGTAAATGGTGTGAAAATTGGAGATTTAAAAACAAATTATTTTTTCATTAGCAAATTCATTGTGAATACTTTTTGTTTTTCATCATTACTGCTGATAGTTTTTTGGGGTTTTTTTGTGTGGGTTTTTTTTTTGTGTCTGCACAGGCATCTCAGCTTTGAGACTAAAGTTATTCCAGGTTCTAAATGGTCTTTTTTACATTATGGTCTTTGTTTCCCTCCTGGGTTCTCATACCCACATCTAAAAGATAGCAATAAATGACCACAGGGCATGCATACATTCAAGTTCCGTTTCTAAACTGGTTTATGTATCATAGTAACTATAATATAATTACTGTATTGATGATGTAGCTGATGAATGTATTGATTATGTAGCTGTTAAGAGCTTTTCATGCTTTAGGTGTGCGCATGTTTATCTTTGATTTAATTAGAAACTGACAGATCCATTTTGTCAGTAAAGAAAAGGAAAGGAGATGGGATGGGTATAAATGGGAAATCTCCTAGGGCCATAACCGAAGCTGCACTCCTAACAACCTGAATGGCTTCTTTCCCTTTTTAGTGGACATGACCGGACATGAAGTGTATGTCACAAGGATGTGCATTTTACATGTACATTGCACATGATCAGCAAAGGGTCTATATTTGCTGGTCCTCCCAGTTTGGCCTCTCCTGCTGCTGTGCGTTACTTTCTCACAGAGGCGGATTTTGTACCAGATTTTGCTGTTGGCTGCTGCTAACACCCTTTATGTGTTCAGCCCAATGGCCAATGCCTCCCCTGTAATAGTGGAAATATTAATAGTGGGTTTATGTTCCAGGACAGCACCTTTTTAGCTGAACGGCCTTCAGCTGATGAATCAACTGTCAGCAATACGTTGCCCTTCGATTTCACCAAACCAGATTCCATGTCAGATAGTGAACGGTCCAACGATAATGAAATCCGGCCAAGACCAGAAAATCTGGACTCTGAGGCCAGTCTGGCACCTGAAGCTCCACTCTCCTCAGAGGCTGACGTCACTTCTTTGCCTGATGGGCTGAATATAGAGGATGGCAACCAAACTCCTGATTTGGTGACTGCACCAGTGTTAGGGCGTGATTCTGTGGACTCTCTGGAATGGCTTTCAGCCCCCAGTTCTTTAGATGGTAAGTTAATGCCACTGACTGAAGCTTAGGTTTGGATGCCAGTGCTTCCTGATACTCACCAAAGGTATAGTTCACCAAAATGACTTTTCAGAATGGTCTAAAAAATTGGCTATCTTTCTCTGATAGTTCTGACCTTTCCTGTGTGCATGTATCCAAGAACAATATGCTAAGGTAAAATGTTTGTTAGAGCTAATAATGTCTGTTGATCCCTTCAGGAAATGTTATGCACATGATACTTGCTTAATTGCACAGAAGTATTTTTGTATAGGGCATGTTCAGGTGATGCCGTGCAGAGAGAACTGATCTCTGAAGTAGACTGACTAGCCTAAAGACGTGCCACACAGTTACTGCTTTATTGCTTACTCTGCAGTCTTGACTTGGCCCAGAGAATACCTGAATGAAGAGTGGCAGAGGTCAGCAGGGATGACTTTGTCATCCAAAGGCCATGGGAAGCATGCTGAATAGAGATCTACAGACAATAAAATGAATGTAATTTGTCACTTTTTATCATAAACAACAACTAATTGGAAACTTATTTTTATTTTTAGCATTTGAAGACACTGGACTATCTGAAGACCTTCTTTTGCCTTCAAATCCTCCTCACTTTGTGCCTGAAGAACCTCCATCTCCAGATGATTATGCAGTTCCTCTGCTTTCTGCACCAACAGTGGCCTCTTCATCAGTCATAGACACTGATATTGAAGAAACAGTATCTACTGCAAAGGAAGAAGTAACTTGGGGTAGTCTTGCAGGCAGTAGCAATGCAGACTCTGTGTTGCATGAGTCTGTGGAAGAAATTCCTTTTCCCTTAGAAGTACGCCCTATGGAAGATGAAACTGATATATATCTTGGAGATAGAATTATATATGATGATGGGTCTGGTTCAGCTTTTGATGGTTCGGGAAAAGAAATGGAATCAAGTATTTGGCCTTGGGAAGAAGCAACACTGGAACCAGTTTTCTACCCTGGTCCTGATAGCTGGCTTGAAGATGACAATCAGTCTTTGTTAATCAGAACAGAGGATATTCCTGAAGGCGTGATCTTAGACTATATTCTTAACTCTAAGAATAAATTAGATGGTGATCGTTCCAAAGATGAGAGTGAAGGTATGGCCAGTAGAAAAGATGATTTCCTCCATGAGTCTGAAGTATTTGTCTATCCAGACACTACAACTCCGCAGGTACCTCTGTTACAGACAGAAGAGCCATCATCTCTGGAACCATCTACACAGAGAGAACCATCGGGCATGTATGATTCTTCTTTTGTTAAACCATCCTTGGTTTCAGAGCCATCGGTGGATCATTCCTTTGTAGACATGCCAGCTGGAGAGGCCCCTGTCTCACCACACAATACAAGTCTGTCTGTGGAAGATAGTCTTCTTCCATCTACAGGGACCTTCAGTATGGAGCAACCTGAAGAGTCCAGTGTAGGTCAGAACATGATTTCTGAAGAAGTTGAAAACCAAAAAGAAGACAGGACAATGGTAGAAGAACTATTCACAGTGGGGCAATCAGATGTAACTGAAGCTGCTACAATAGGCCACTTGGACACAAGCTCTTCAGAAACTGTTCTGACTGCAGATCCTTCCACTGTAAACACTGATGTTTCCACAGAAGAGCAGCAAACCCTGGATTCATCATTGGCAAGCCAAGACACTACTGGATCAGCAGTGAAGAAACCAGCTGATGTTTGGTCTACTGAGAGAACACTAGAAACTGCCACTCAAGTTTCAGCTGCAGCTCCATCTGTAATAGATGAGACCACTGTTTTAGAGGGCTTTGCTGTGCAGGGTGGTACAGACCATGACACATATGTTTCCATGAGCTTCAGCACTGTTATGAACTCTTATGTAACAGTGAGTGTAACAACAAGCACTGCTGAGCTTCCATCCCATCTCCCTCCGGTGGGATCCATGGCATCATCACCTGTGGCTACCTCAACAAAGCGGGGAGATGAAACGACAAGAGTCATGGATGATGTTTCAGTGGACCTGCATCGTGTGAGCACTGTCCACTTTTCTCCTGAGCTGACTGAGGAGGGAAGGAGCATGACTGAAAGTCACGTGGAGCTAACAACTCATGTCCAGTCCACAGAAATGGCCAGCGTGGCTTGGGCCACACATGAAAATCGCACTAGTACTCCTGTCCCGTCACGAGCTCTAGTCGTGTTTTTCAGTCTTCGGGTTACCAACATGATGTTTTCAGAGGACCTGTTTAACAAAAACTCCCCTGAATACAAAGCGTTGGAGCAGCGATTCTTGGAACTAGTAAGAATCACTTCTATGCTAAATGTCCATTACTCGGTAGACAAAAATTGTCGGTAGATAAGAGTTTGTTGGCTCTCTTTTGCAGAGAACAACTGAAGACTGGTGTTTACAGATATTATTGGTATTATTTCCCTCAGTGGGAAAATTCTGTCTGGAAATGGGTGGGGTGCGTTGTTTGTCTTTTATTCAGCCAGCAGTCTTTCTAAAGTGTGACTTTTTAGTGCTATGGGCCAGATGCTCTGCTGATGTCAATAAATGTAGTGGTGTAGCTGAAGTCACTATGATGCTCCCCTTTACTTGCTTCCAGAGTGCCCTGTATTTAGTCTATAGGGAGAGAGAAGTAAATAAACTGGGGCTGTGGGGAGGTAACTTTTCTGCAACACTTTCAGCCCATCCTAAGTAAGAGGTAGTTCAGGGAACTAAACTGGTCTTAAACTGACTCATGGCTAGCAAAGCCTCACAGGAGTTATACAGTACCTGTCTAAATTTTAACCAGGAAATTCCCCTTTACGGGCTGAAATGAACATTTTGTTGCGGGAGATGAAGGGAGCAAAGGAGAGAGAGGGAAAGGGGACATGCTCGAAGGAAGTACCCTGTGAAACGATGACTATGCCTGGTGCTTTGATCAAGGGAAAGTCCCAAGAACTGTATTTCTGAATTGTAGATTTTTGGAAACCGTGTGCAGATTGGTATATGCTTAAAAACTGTCTGAAGTACTTGGGCTCCTGGCAGGCTGCCAGCACAGGCCTCAACTGGGTAAAGTTTTAATGCCCTTGCTGTGGGATTTGCCTAAAATAATTGAGACTCCCACTGTTTGATGCACTAATAGTGCAACTGGCTTGAGTAGAGATGCAAAGATTCAGCTTTTCTGTCATGTCGCCTGTGTTGCAGCTGGTGCCCTACCTTCAGTCAAACCTGACGGGCTTCCAGAATCTGGAAATCCTGAACTTCAGAAATGGCAGCATCGTGGTGAACAGTCGAATGAAATTTGCCAAACCTGTGCCTCGGAACGTCACCAATGCTGTGTACATGATCCTGGAAGACTTCTGCAACACCGCGTATCACACCATGAACCTGGCCATTGATAAATACTCCCTGGATGTGGAATCAGGTAAGGATGGCCAGGAAATGAAGTTTGGAGCAAGGGATTTAGAGCAACATCTGCTTTAAGAACTTAGTAAGGATCCCAGCAGCTCAGAGACTGCCCACTGCTTTCTGCAGGCTGGGCTTTAAAAGACAGTCTTTCACAGAGTTCAAACAAAAATCTGTTTTAGGTGAAAGAGATGAAAACCCAAGTGGGACCCAGACTGAGCAAACTATATGGGGCCCATATAGAAATATGGGGACAAAACCAGCTATGTAGTACTCCGTGTAACACCACTGCACTTTCACTGGGGCATGCAGGGAAAGGCTGGTCAACAAGAACAGTGGTGCCCATCTCTCCTGTGCTTAGCTTCATGTGTGGTTTGAACTTATTCCATGTGATTGTTCCCATGGGTAGTAGCCGTTTGGTTGCCAGGTAGGTACCGGCATAGGTAAAAACTGCTCCCTCAGTCTTGGGGTAAGGTCTTGGTTGAACTAAAAAATTACAGGCCCTCTTAGTTCACTCCTCTGATACAGGGAGAAAGTTTTTTCCAAGTTAGCCAGTAGTTGACCATATAAGCAACTCAGAAATATATCAGGGTAGAGAAAAGTAACTGTGCTGACCTGTTGGCAAATGGTAGCTGTTCTTCTGAGGTAGCGCTCTCATAAAGATGGTCTAATTAGCATGGCAAATCTTCTGATACTGATTGTTTAACTGTATGCCAGCCCTCTTAAGCTTGATACAAGTGAGAGATCTCAAAGGCTACAAGCTTGTGTTACTTGCAGACAAAGGCAAATCACCTCACAGAAGGTGCTGAGCGCCTGAAGTCCCCATGCCTTTCCCTGTATACTGCTTAGATTTTCTATAACAAGAAATACTGGCAAGAGATTGGCAGTGTTTTACTTGTTTGCAAAATATAGTTCCAGCAGACAGAGGACATCTGAGGTACTGGTACTGCATGTTCCAGTAAGGAAAAGAACCTTTTACACTTGCTTTTTTAACTGGCTTGTTGGGTGGTCTTGGCCACATGCACTGTGCAGAGATGACCACCACTGCCTAGTGCTTGTTGGCCTTTGCAGAACGTTTTGCTACTCAGGAAAGACACATGCCAGATTTTTGTGGATTATTTTAACTAAGAGATCATTAGAGGAAATGGCAGCAGGCAGCCTGCGCTTTGCCTCGGTTCAGGTTCTCCTCTATCATTAGTATTTTCTGCTTTGTGTGTTCTCAGGTGAGCAAGCAGATCCCTGCAAGTTCCAGGCCTGCAATGAATTCTCTGAATGCTTAGTAAATCGCTGGAGTGGGGAAGCTGAGTGCGTCTGCAATCCTGGCTACCTAAGCATCGACGGGCTGCCATGCAACAGCATCTGTGATCTGCAACCAAACTTTTGCCTGAATGATGGGAAGTGTGACATAAGCCCTGGGCAAGGGGCCATCTGCAGGTGGGTCAGCCTGCTGTTGGAAGTACGTGCTTCCTGTATGAAAACCCCTTATTGTCTCCTCTGTTGTATCATTCAACAAGATTTGTACAAAATTCTGTAAGATAATGTATAACAGGTGAGATGATACTGATTATCATTCATGGTATGCTGCTGAGCAGAGGTCTGAATATTAATGTTAGTCTTCCTATGCAAATATTAGAAATGAGACAGTACAAATAACTCTAACAGAATAGAAACATCAGGAAATAAAACTAACTAGGAAAAATGTTAGTGATGGAACATAAATGGAGTCATTCAAATCACCTTCATTGACCTTTGGGGACAGAATTTATCTCCAGAGGTTTTTTCAAATAGCACAGTGTTAGATAATGTCATAAGACATATGAGAGTTAATGCCATCACAAAAATTCACATCTGAAAGGCATATTCATACAGCATAAATATATTAAAAATAGTGCTCTTGCTTAAGAAAAAGTCATAAAAGTAAATCATTGGCCATTTGGGAAAAATCATTTGTGGTTCATAAAAAGATCAAGGCACAGGCCCCCTGGTTCAAATTTTTGCTCTTAAAAAGATATAGATGCTTTTGAACAAGATATCTGTATTTTATAGGTAATTGAAAAGGCTTAGTACAAGATACAGAGAAATTGATGGCCCCTCTGACATTGCACTTATTTTTTTCTTTTCAAGTAATGTAACTATCCATTTTTAAAAACAAAATACACCTATCAACAAAAGGTATGAGACTTACTGCAAAAAAGGAAATTACTACTAATAGTTATTACTTATATTACCTCAGGTGATTTAATAAAAGCTTACCTAGAATGTCTCTAAATTCAGTCTTAGAGTCCTAGCAGTTAACAGAAGAAATAAAAATGTTTTTAAAGCTACAAAAATGGATACTATCACAGATGTACTATAAATTTTATCGATTTGTATAATAGTGTTAATTAGAAACAAGTATCTGAACTCAAGCATGCTCTGGGCAGCACTTACTAAGAACTTTTTGAAAAATTTAAAGTATTGCTTACTACTTTCAGAAACGTATTTCAGATATTTATGTTAGAAGACTTAATTTACTGATGTTTCTTATTAGTAAGGTTCATTGCTGTGAGGGGTCGTAATACCTTAAAATTCTTCGAGTTTTTATAGCAAGAACTCCCAAACACACGTAATGCAAACATATTATTTGACTGGTACACTTAAAGTCAACATTAATGATAAAGTTCTCATGTTCAAAACCACAGCAAGGCAGAAATAATGAATGCTCCTTTGGGCAACTGTTCCAAAGACACACTCTTGGAGATGCACTTCTTTCCAGTCATTTATTTTATGTATTTATTTAAATAACCATTGTGGTGTTCACTACACTATAAACATTCCTCTCATTTAACACTCCTTCATTAGTATTTACATTACAATATGAATAAGACAACTGCTTTCTACCTTTACAGTGTTTGGTATGTCACAAGCGAGCCTCAATCAAGGCATCACTTTTTACATAATCTAAACACCCTCCAGTTTTAACACATCACAGGACACTCTAAATTGCAAGAACCATAGGCTTTTTCCATCACAAATGAACTATTCTTTTGTTTTACTTATCTTCACTCAATTCAGTAATTGTGGTTGTTCGGCCTGGAGAAGAGAAGGCTCTGAGAAGACCATACTGCAGCCTTCCAGTACTTAAAGGGGGCCTATAAGAAAGATGGGGACGGACTTTTTAGCAGGGCCTGTAGCGATAGGATGAGGGGTAATGGCTGTAAACTAAAAGAGGGCAGATTTAGACTAGACATAAGGAAACAATATTTCACAATGAGGGTGGTGAAGCTGGCCCAGGTTGCCCAGAGAGGTGGTAGATGCCCCATCCCCGGAAACATTCCAGGTCCGGTTGGATGGGGCTCTGAGCAACCTGATCTAGTTGAAGATGTCCCTGCTCATTGCAGGGGGGTTGGACTAGATGGCCTTTAAAGGTCCCTTCCAACCAAAACCATGATTCTATACCAACAAGGCTGTTCACAATAATAGTAATAAAAACAGTTGGTGCTTGAACATGCGAAGGTAATTATTGAGGTGACTTAACTGAGGGCACATCAAAACAGGAAGTTAAATACAATTACATTAAACAAAGCTTCTGCTGATGTTTAATTTCCCCGTGTTTCTTTGTTGCAGGTGTCGTGTGGGAGAGAACTGGTGGTACAGAGGGGAGCACTGTGAAGAATACGTGTCTGAGCCACTGGTTGTGGGTATTGCAATTGCTTCTGTGGCAGGATTCCTTCTTGTGGCATCTGCTGTCATCTTCTTCTTGGCCAGGACCCTTCGAGACCAGTACACAAAGAGTGACACCGAGGACTCACAGGGGTAAGCCACACCATCTAATATTTTAAAACGTCTGCTACAATAAGGATGATTCTGGCGTAAATCTCGTATCACACAGTTGACAAGCAACAGGATATACAGGTGCCTTCAAATGCCAGGCTTCCTTAATCTATCTGCTGCCCTTCCAGGCTGCAGAGAAGCTCACAGTTTGTTTATTGCTCCCCCAGGCAGGGTGACAGCCTCTCGTCCATTGAGAACGCAGTTAAATACAACCCTATGTATGAAAGTGATACGACTGGCTACAGCCATTATTACCGGAGATACCCTCAGCTAACGTCCTACAGTTCTACCAGTGCAGAGACATCCACAGACTACAGCAGTGAAGAGATCAGGCACATTTATGAAAACAGTGAGCTTACTAAGGAGGTAAATGGCCTTGTTTTCATAGTGGCACGGAAAAGATCATAGCATCATAGAATGGTTTTGTTGTCCCAAAAGTGGGATCGTATACCCAGTGTGCAACACACCAATACACACACAGAGTAATTTTACTTATGGCATATTTGCACAGATATGGGTGCTAGGTGGTATTCCACAAAGTTAGCACACCACAGAGAGGAATCGCCACACATTTGTCCTGTTACATGATTTGAGAAAACAATAGAGAACTCAGCCAAGTTTACATTCATTGGCTAGTAATTACCACACTACTTATTATTGGTTACACATATTTAAATTGGCACACAGGCTCCTCAAAAGATTGGGGGTTAATTTGCATCATCCCTCAACTGAGTTGGTGGTCACGATCTCCCCCTGCCACCTTTACCTTTACCCCAGTTACTGGGCATTCTGCTGACCTCATGGCAGTTGCATTTTTCAAGAGTGCAGGAACAGCTAAGTCTTCAGGGTCTACTGCTTAAGTACAAATGCTTCTTCATCTTCTTGACCACCAGATCCAGCTTAATTAATCTTTTTTTTGATTGTGTTAACTCTTACCAACCTGCACACTAGAGTCTTCCATTTGCCTCAGATACAATTTTGGGTTGGAAGGGACCTTAAAGGTCACCTCGTTCCAACCCCCTTGCCATGGGCAGGGACACCTTTTCCACTAGACCAGGTTGCTCAAAGCCCCATCCAGCCTGGCCCTGAACACTTCCAGGGATGCGACATCCACAGCTTCTATGGGCAACCTGTTCTACTGTCTCACCACCCTCACAGTGAGGAATTTCTTCCTTCTATCTAATCTGAATTTACCCTTTTTCAGTTTAAAGACATTACATGTAAACAATAAGCTTATTCCACACTTCTAACCTGAGAGGTGGCCCCAGTGTCTATGCTCTAGATAAACAAGTTGCAACTATGGCTGCTGCAACTATTTAAGAGAAGGGAGAAAGGATTTCTGTCCCTGCTTGCTATTAGGTATAGAGAAAGGAATGGGTGTGTTCTGACCTATAATGAATTTCACATGATAAAGGTGCTGACTGCTTAAGTAACTTCATGGGAGTTGGGAAGGTTTGCTGCTGTATTGCTCGAAATGGCCTTTAGCTTTTTATGCCAACTACCGTATGTAAGAGTAGTTATGCAGTGAAAACCTAGCCCATCCAGGCCTTTTTACAGTTGTGGTTTGTTTTTTTAAAGAAGTTTAGGTCTTTCTCTGACCTGCAAGTGACATGACATCATTATCCTTTTTTCCTGTATATGCACTACCCAGGGTTTATGCTAGAAGGCTAAAGGGAAGGGATTTACCTCCAGGAACTAACCACAAATCCTTAAGCAACCATGGGAGGTGTGAATCCAGCCTGTAGCTGGGCTTGTAGGCAAAGTATCTATGAGAGATAAATGAGTTTGTTAAAGCTTGTTGAAATGCCACACTCCATCCAAACCCTGGTTTTGATTTTAAAGGAAAGTATTACTGGACTGCAATGAAGTGCTTTACTTAAAAAACTGCCAAAAAAACCCCCAACCAAACAGCATAAAGAAGAATTTTAGTATTGGAGTGCCCAATTTCAAGCTCTACTCCTTGAAGTAGCAAAGCATACGAGTTTTATTTTCCAAAACCCAGAAATCAGTTATTTCAGAATAGAAATACTATTTAATATTCTAATTTCTGTTATGTACTTACAATTGTTTTTCTTGTATTCTAGGAAATTCAGGACAGAATTCGAATTATAGAGCTCTACGCTAAAGACCGTCAGTTTGCAGAGTTTGTTAGGCAGCATCAAATGTGAGTGAAATGTCTTGTCTGGTTAACTCCTTTGATGTTTCTTCATGTGGCTTTTACTACATTACTGTCTTTTTCATATGAAGGGTCTAGAAACACTGCGCCAGCAGAGGTTAAGATTTCAACATTATTTCTGAAGAGGTTCAACCCTTTCAAAGTACTTAAAATAATCAGTATCAAAAGTAGATAGCACAGGAAGGTATGTTAAAAGCAGTGAAGAGAAATCCCAAAGTTACTGGGTGTCAGAGAAGCACTGACATCAATTTAGGTCCTTAAAAGCACAGATAGAACCTTCTTAAATATTCTAGTGTAGTTACTATTGCCTGGTGTCCTGTTTAAAAGTTTATCTTGAATTCTCAAGACACGGCAACTGACCAAAACCCAACAGATCACTAGTACAACCCTCTCTGGTATGGTGGGCACATTACAGTTCATTGGGTTAGTTTGAAAGATACTGTAGTACAATTCTTTGGGATCCTATTAAAAATAGCTACAGTAGCAAAAATCCTGTGTTCCAAGATCACCAACTATACTTTTTTTTAATTGAAAGCAACAGCAGTTCACATTTTTCCATGTCAGTTGTTAATTTTTTCATCTTGAGAAGAATCAGCATCTAAATTTTCCACAGCTGGAAAGTAGTAAGGGCTGCCTCATATAAGCCTTGAATCCAATGTTTGAAAGAGACTAACTTAATCATTGCTTCTCTGTTTTTCATTTCAGGAAGCTGCTTTAAGAAAAAAAGAAAACGGTAGAATGCATGTGGGAGATAAAGACTACCTTGTTGCCATAGCAATGGGCTCAGATGTAACTGCAAAGTTACTTATAGTCTTAACATTGCATGGATGGATACAGATGTTTTCTAAATGAGTGGCTAAAATGTACAGATGTCTGTTTATCTCAATTACTTCTGGCTTTTCTGATCACCTTTTAAAAATGTCACTTTACACAGAAGTGGCAGAGGTTAGGAAAGTTCATTTTTCTTAACTCTGAAATGGACAGTGAAAGTTTGTATACCAAGGCAAAAAATCTCCTCAGGTAAGAGAAGATACATGCACAACTGAAATAAAATGCACATTTAAAATCCCTGTCTGGCATTTATCCCCTCACTGGAGGCTACTGTAGCCATTTCACAGGTATAAAGCACTAGTGGAAAGAAATATTTGGTTTGTTCATGAATGATTTGTAGGGGAGAACTATTGTGCTAGAATTATGTTAGCGTTATTTTTAAAGCATTCCCATTATAAACACAAACATGTGTTTGTGTTTTTCATGTACAGTTGCCTGATGTACATTTTGTCACCTGGCATTAGCAAAAGAGAAGATGGCCCTGAGCCTGCAGGCCCAAAGGGAGAGCCCTAACAATAAATGTCACTGCTGACTGTCAGCAACCATGCAGGGCGCCTCAGTGAGGCAGGGCAGGACTTCTGCAGTACAGGACAGTG
Organism: Phaethon lepturus; assembly: GCF_000687285.1. Taxonomy (NCBI): domain Eukaryota; kingdom Metazoa; phylum Chordata; class Aves; order Phaethontiformes; family Phaethontidae; genus Phaethon; species Phaethon lepturus. Next base: position 25,550 of record NW_010538713.1, read on the forward strand.
CTTTTAAAGCCAAGATGGTTGGTTCTCCAGCTGTTCCTGACAGAGGCACAGAAGACCTTCTGGCATACAAATGTTCTGTGAAGCTTAAGTGATTCACGGTGACTTTTTTGTATGTAGACAATTTGTTGGGTATTTTATAAGTTAATATGTATTATTTATTTGTTGTGTATTTCCCTACCAGCTTATTTCAATAATGGGTTTAACTGTTGAAATAGAAAGATGAATAGTTTAATGATGAAGTACTACAGTGGCATTTGTGCCCATCCTTTTTAAAACCTATTAAGTGTTTGCTCAACATTGAATTCAGCCAAGTAATAGTTAACTTTACTGAACTGGGCAATAGCCTGCCATGAGCTCTGTTTCAAAATCAGGCTGTGGTATTTAAATGCATGCATATTTGGGGTGGCAGCAACTTCCTATGGGGAAGGGAAAAATTAGATTATTCTTGGCTTAGTGGAAGTCAGTGTAGAATTCCTTAAACAGAAGTTGTCAGCCTGAAACATTTTAAAATAGCTGAATTGAGATGGGGACCTCCTGAGGTATAGAAACAGAGTTTTATGTCAAAGTTATGAAGAGAGGTGTGACAACATGTTAAGGTGTGCTAGGGCTCTGTTCAGTAACCCAGCATCTCTTGTTAAAGGCATTAACACTGCTGTCAGGGTTAGGGCAGACTGAGTCTCACATTAGCTTCTGCCAGCAAAACAAGGCCAAGTTATTTCTTAGTTCTACAAAGTCTGTAGCTCTCAGCCCACATGTGCCAACAGCCACCTGATACTTTTTAAGAGCTAAGTGATAGTAAGAATTATGTACTTGTCTATAGGCAGCTTACCTAAACAAGTGAATATTTCAATGCAGTTCTTCTATGAGTTCTGGAGAATCTCACTGGATCACTTGCGTAGTATCTTCTTGCCTTGAGTGGCAGGGTGCACATATCAGAGCCACGTGTCTGTCAAAGAAATGCTTACATAAAGCACTGTAAGCCCAAGTAACACAAGACAGCAGCAAGTAACATGGTGCTGCTGAACACTGTTGTGACCAGATGTTATGAGACAGAGGCCACATTCTGCTGGGTGACTCCCGGGCTCTCAAAGCAGCTGGTCCAGAGTTTCTGAGGCACAGCCCACTCCCTCCTGCCCCCACAGCAGCATGGCTGAGCCTTCCTGTTACACCAAGGCCTTGTGATCATGGTAACCGTACAACGTAGAAAAGTAAAGTACTGTGCTCAGGCTAGGCATCAACTTGTGACTTGTTTCTGTGCAGCTGGGCTACCAGCCCTGGGAGCCAGCTTCAGTGCTGTTCCTGCTAAGTAGCACAGCAGTGGATGGTGGCTGGGTTCAGGTATGTTTTAAAGGTACTCTGCTATTTGCTGGGCACAAGCTGAGGAGAGTCTTGGTTACACTGAGTATACAGTGAATCTTTTCTTTGTGTGTGTGTGTGTATACATATGAACATAATGGTACCTTATTTTCACTGCAATAAAAGAATTATTTCCAAAATATTTTTTCTATAAAATTAATGTAGAGACTGTGAGTTTGATATGAAGAGAGAAGGTATATTATATTGTATATATAATTATGTTTTTTTTCTCCAGAGTTGGTTAAGCTGTTAAACTCCTTTGCTAACAAAAGTGCCAAATGTAGTTCATTATCACTTGCGAGGTTATATTCTGAAAATTCATGCTGGAAAGCACGTAACTGAGAGCTTTGCTTTCAACTAAGCTCTTTGCTTATTTTGAAGATGTCTTATTTTGAAGATGTTTCGGCTCTAATCAAAGAGCTGAAACATGTTGTTACTGAAGTGATCTTGAAGTCTTAAAAACAAACACCCCCCCCTTCAAACCTCTTAATCTAAACTGTTTGATGATGCATCTTGCAACATGCCAAGAAGGACTTAAGTTGCTTTCTTTGATAAGTTCCCAATCCAAGGCAGAGACAACTCTAAATGTCCTAAGAAAAAAACCAAACCCAAACCAGCTCTGTGTAACAAATCTACCAGTATTATCAGTTAACATGCAGTTTTTCACTCGGTAGAAGTGTAAAGTGCAGGTTTGAATGACTTGGCTTAATTTAAGAACATGGACAAAAGCAGTTCTTGTTTACTGAACCCTGACAGGTCTGTCAGCTGCCCCTTTAACAGGGCGTCTCAAACATACAGCAACCCATGTTGGACCACAGTGCCATGTACTGCAAAAACCACTGGGTGTAGGTTCTGCCTATGCTATTTTTGGGGTCTCTCAAGGCCTTCCCCCTTTCACACCTCAAGGCACCAGTCCACAGTGGTAGACCATGGCTGGAAATTCAAACAGGGAACAAGCATTCAGAGCTGCAAGGCTGACAGCATTTCAGGAGCTTTTTAGTGAAGGACAGAGCCTTGACAGCAAAAGAATACTCTGTATCTTTTAGCTATTATTGTGTTACGGTCCAGTCTGTGGAGTTCATGTATCACGAGCTAACAATTTGGTCCCAGAAGACATTTCTTCAGGTTGAGATAGCTGAAATGATTATTTTCTCCTATCTCCTCCAAAACAAGGAACCATGGATAAAGTTTAGATTTTTAAGAACTCACATCTTAATTACTAAAATGGAAAAAGCCTTTAACAAGCAAGACTTTCACTCATGTTCCTCATCAGACCTGCTGGAATGGGTTCTTCTTGTGAAAAGCTGCAAAAGGAGCATGAGGACTCCTCTGCACACTCTTCCACACGGAGTCTATGGAGACCAGGCATGCTAAGGTGCTAGAGCTCCAGCACTGGGAGAGTCATATCCTATGGAAAGCGTAAGTATACAAAGCAAAAGTATTCACCAACACCAATTTATCTGTCTGTCTGTAAGCACTGTAGGACAGACACAGACTGACTTTGTACAGCATATGGAATATGACAGGGCATTGTTGCTATTTAAATATTAGTAAAAAGCACACAGCAATTTCATGGCACTTTGTTTACTTGAAGTGTACTGTAACACCAGCAGCAGTTCTGTCCTATCTTTCCAGTACTTGATCCAGTTTGGGAACAGACCTTTTTTATGTTCTATGTAACATCCATCCATTCACTTTGGTTTCCCAACTGAAAAAAAAAAAAACAAACCATCCAGTGCTCTTTCTGGGCCAGGAAAGGGAATTTTTTCGTTTGTCAGTCCAAGCAGGGAAGTTTTGCTTTTGCTACATTCAACACTGGTTGGCTCTCCTACTCCAGATTTTTAATTATTCCCCAGGACTTTCAATTAAGTTCCTGGCCTCTTGGACTCTCAACCCACACTGCCACTCACGTTCCTTGCTGGGTCACCCACTGCCACTTAGCAGTGGGAAACACACTCACAGCAGGCAGCTCTGCTTGGAGGATGACAAAAGGTTGCAGGACTAAAATGGCAGCTTTCCTGAGGTGCTGCAGTTCTTCAGAAGGAGTCAGCTGAAGGCCCCCTCAAAACCTGTGCTTTTAGTTTTCCTGTGTTTGCAATTCAACACAAAACCAGATTTTGACTCTTACTCGTTTCAGGATGAAAAATACCCTTACTACTGGAATTTTGTGGGACACATGCCAATTATTTTTTTAAACCAGCACATCTAAGGACTATGTTTATGTATTAAATATATAAGTTGGAGTAAACTACACTTTTGTAAGTGACCTTTTATAAGGGAACACCCCCTCATCAGCTCTCATTTATACAATGAAAATAACAAAAAATACTATCTGTCTTGAATCATTGGAGGTTGAAATGTTATTGAAAAGCCTCATATTAAACACAAATCAGAGTTAGTGTTAACTGGAGTTGTGATTGCATCTCCACAGCTGATTACCAGATGGGGAAACTATGCCTTTCTGGAAAGGCTGACATAGCTTGAACAGAAATGAAAGCAGGAACAATAATGGATGCAGCCATACAGCAAAACTTTATGCAGTAATGTGGGCATATGGCTGGATGAAAGAGGGCAAGGGAAGAGGCAGACTCCCAGTGTGAACATACAAGCAATCTCAAGAGGGAAAGACCTCCATCTACTCGCAGGAGACAGCTATAAGGAAATTCACTCAGCTCCATCTAGAGCGGATTACAGATTGATTAAATTATCTCTCATCCCAGGAAAAGGAGGGGGATGCAAAGCACTTCTAGCAGCAGCGCAGGGCTCAAGTCTCCTGGCATGACCTACAGGTAACTGCTGGCTGCAGTTCACTGTTCACAGTTCCAGTCATCTGCTCAGTAAGGGAGTGGCTGTTCTTCCTGTCCCTATTTTCCGATGGAAAGATCAGAGGGTTTTGATCCACAAAAATGCTTTATACAGTTCTCCAGTAAACCAGAGATCACTGCACAGCTTTTTCCTGCCTGCCCTTTTGTTATTTCTTATTTAAGGTTTTGATTAAAAACACCAAACCAAAACAACTGCCACCAAAAAAAAAAAAAAAATTAAAAAATCTTCCCACACTTACTTTTTTAGGGTTTGCTTTCTACCTGCTCCCCTCAGGCATGGATGGAAACCCACAGCCATGGTGGGAAGGCAGTGTGGTTCTATGGGGCTCTTCCCCAAGGAGTCCTCACTTTGCCCTTCTCTGCACCACATCAGCATTTATATTGTCAGCTCACATGTACCTGCTTTAAAAACATCAAACCAAACAAACCCCACACTGAAATATCATCCCAAGCCTTACAATGAGGATGGCTGGGAGCCTCATACATGCAGAGATCAACCTTTCAAAGAGAGACAAATTTTTTGCGTTATGCATATAGCTCCTGACAAGTCCTGTCATGTCTAACACAACACTGAATGCACCAAGCTAACAGAAACCAGAATCAGACTTAAGAGTAAGGCTGATGGTCAGTGTTTTGGAGCCATCTCTCAGCACACTACATGACTCCACTGACATTTTTCAAAGGGCAAAGCACATAAGAGCTTTGCACTTACCTACCAAGAAAAAAGGAAGCTGAAGCTGCTGGTAAGGCATTTAAGGCCCAGAACCAGTCCATGGTTTGCAGGCAGCATAAGCCAGTCTCCAAAAAGGGATCATTTAGCCTGGCAAGAAGGAAGAAAGTCATGTTAGGAGCAATGAAGTAAATGAACAGGTTATTATTTTAATGTTTTTTTTTCTATATAAGGAAGAGGAGAAACATTCCATAATCACTACGGTTTGATATACGTTCAAGTCAATAAGGTGCTCCTGGCTAAGTATCCTTAATATTGCTTTCTGCAGGTGAGGGCAGAACTCTGACCGTTTTGTCCAGCCAGACCCTCTGCAACCTGTAGCTGCCATGTCCAGACATAAGCAGGGAGAAAGGATTAAGTACAGTATATGTAACTAGCAAAGGCGGTTAGTTGGAAAATTTTACTTCTGAAATATTAGCGAGGGGTGCACATCACGAAGTATAGCTGAGGTTCTGCAGCTTCACTGCTCAGCACCTACTTGAGAACTGTCCTGTATCAAGTACCCTCAGCTGTCTGTGGACAAGCTCGTAAACCATCAACTGTTCCTCTCCAGATGGAGCATTGCACAGCGTTCCACATCATGATATAAAAACTTTGTTAGCTGTGCTGACCAGTATGCTCCATAAACTTATAATACAACTTCCCACTGTTTAATTGTTTGTGTGCAAAAAGCAGATGATTTTATAACATGAAAAACTTGAGCTAGCAGATCATGGGTAAAAAAACCCAAGAAAACCCAGGAAAAATGGGAGAGCTATTCAGCCCTGTAATATAGAAAACCAAAGATGTGAATTTTTCAACCCCCATGTGAATCACTCATGAACATTTTTAAAACCAGCTTGAGTTAACTAAGCCTCTTGCAGTATGTGTGATGTCAAAATGGTCGTGCACAGTCCCTGTTCTGCTCTGGGAAATGGGAAACCTCAAATCTAGCAAAGATCAGTCAGCGAAGAGAGGATGCATTCAGGGACCAAATTTGAAAACCAGAAGTACTTATCCCATTTTAAATGTCAGATGATGCAAAAACCTACATGAAATTCACTCTGAAAAACAGACCTGGTACAGCAAAATACAGTTAACTCTTCTGTGGGATTTTCCAAGAACAGCAGCTGTTTCACAGAGCCAGAGTTACTTGATCGTTTCAGAACTTCTGCTGATCTACATGGTGCTTGCCTCAAAACCCTGTCACTTCGAGCTTTTTTTCCCCTCTAGTTAGTGGAAACGCTATCAAAGGGCTTCAGCTTGGAACGGCGTAATTAGAACTTGGTTCAAATCAAGGAAGCGTTCAATCCAGCCCACTAGCAACAGCAATACTAACCACTCTTATATCTGTGTCGACTGGATCCCACTTCAGGATGCATTTGGGGGTAGGAAGAAGGGGCAAAAGAAAGGAAGAAAAATGGACAAAAGACAAAGTTTGGCTACAATCTGTGTCAGCAACAAGAAGTCAGAAACAAAAGTCTAAGTGAAACTGTAGCAGTACACTGCAATGGAAAGCAAGCAGTCCCGTCCACGTTTTAAAGGCTCTCACTAAGGGCAGGACAAAGGACAGATGTATTTTCACAACAGGAGTGAAAGGAGCAGAATTCCTTGAGCTTTGGAGGATGCCTGGAGGGATATTTCCACTGCAGGACATAAGGCACTCTAGGAAATACTCATTTCAACTTTGTGTCTGTTTGGTATGTGCACTGAAACACCTGCTGTTTTTCCACACATAGAGCATGGTAAAACCAGAGTTAAAAATCTAACCTCTGAAATGAACTATGAAATGAATTAGAGCCAAGGCAAAGAATACCTTCAAACTGGGGGAGAAAGGGTTGAGGGGGAGAGCACTTGAGTTTCTTACTAGTGCCAGAACTCACAGTTTGAAATTTCTCTACCTTTCCAAATTTTTTCCATGAACATATAAAGAAAAAGCAAACACTGTTTCAGTTTTTTTCAAAACATAGCCTGTCCTTCCTTAACTTCCCAAATGAATTTTTCTATTTTTAATATCCCTTATCCATAAATACTGCACACTCAGACATATACCTCCAAACTCCAATTCTCCATGCCACTACAGCAAAACTTCTATCCATTGCAGCTTCCAGATACCACTCCGACTCTAAGCTTCCTTTATTCAGAGCCTGAGAACAGAATGTCCTCCTATCAATCCAATAGTGTCTTCATTTTCAATCTTTCTGTAACAAAATATTGCAAGAACTTTTTCCAAAGCAGGTGTAGTGTTTTTGGTTTTGTTCTGTATTTAAAATAAAAATGCAGCAGAGGATCTCACTAAGATACAGGATCGTTTTGTTGATAACTATTTAAGATGCCAGATGTATAAAGCTCTTTTCATATTCATTCCAATTCAAGGGCATGGCTGGCAGTCTACACCTCTAGACTTGTTGATGTGGACAGCAATACTACACTTTCGCTATTTTTTACGGTACCAAAAGAAGACCAAATAGCCATGTCTGGAGTCTCATTCCCAAGAAGCAAGAAGAGATGTATTAGCCTATTCTAGTTACAAGGTTTTTGGTTGACTCCAACTGACTAAATCTCATTTGCAGCTGCCTTCAAAATACCATATGGACATATGTGGCTGTCCTGAGCATCAGCAAGAAAGCCAAAAGCAATCACAGCCTGCCAAGCAACTGTCAGCTCAGTAAAGTTGCCATATAATATACGGACCACAAACAGTCAACATCACACTGAAAGGGAAAACTGTTAGCTTAGCTTGGATTCAGGCCAATGGTCTACAGGTGAAGATCCTGTGCAGGGCAGCACAGACTGAAGTTCAGTGTAGGTTAATTTGCCATCTTGGGTAAGCTATTCTACACAGACTATGAGGCCACTCGGGCTGCTTCTAGCACTGAGCTAGTCTGCGCACAGCAAAGCTGGCTCCAGGCCTGGAGCAGGGGAGCATACAGGCCAACACAAGTGCTGGCTTGATCAGTGCTGATCCACTGCCTTGAAGAGGCAGAGCTCTGGAAAATCAGGCTGGTGGCAGCAACTGCTGGAGCGGCTGGCAAATGCTGGCCTGGAAAGGATCATCCCCCAGGGGCAGCCAGCATCCCTCTCTTCATTGCACCCGCATTGACAGCGACTGTCCTCTCAGCAAGACCCCTATCCACGCCCTCCCGTGAGTAAGGAGGCCAGGCTCGCCCCCCCAGTGATTACAGGGCAGTCCAGCTTGGCTGAGAAGTAGCGCGCTAGCTTTGGTGGGCGCTACATATCTGTGGGTACTTGCTCCTGGCATACTCACAGCACTGTGCTGGTTCTCCAAACAGGGCAGGCTGGAAGGGTGCAGGGCACTGCTCGCTGCCAAGGATGGTAATGCTGAAACAGCAGCTGCAGAACCAACATTTTTCAGTGTCTCCTGAGCAGACAGAACCATGAAGACAAAAGTGTTTTCTAGTTTCAGGGGTCTGAGGACAGCTCTCCTCACAGCTTACAATAGAAACTGGTTCCGTGACTGACTGCACTGCAGAGGACACTGACTACTGGTACAGTCTTTGCTTCTTAAAGGAAGACTGAATAAATGCAGTCCTATTCAAAGCATCAGCATAAGCTTTGACTTTTTGCTTGCTTTTAATTATTTCTTTAAATCATGCTGGAATGCTTAAGCTTATCACTTTTCATAAGCAACTTGTCAACTCAGAAGTTGACACATTTCTGAAAAATCTGCTGCAAGGTATTTCTGAAGATTAAAAGCTTCTAGTTCTGCTTCTTTATACGTAAGTGGTATTTACTGACATGCTTTTATAATATAAAATAATCCTCAGAAGCCAGAGTTGTTCAGCCAAACAGCCTTAATTCAAAAACTAGTATTTTGCACCTACCAGTGCAATATCTGTACTGAAGCAGAAGCTGTTGCAGTGATGATGCAGTCAAGTTAAACTATTTCCTCATTCCACTCAAATTCAGTCCTCTTCTAGAGGCATTACGTTGCAATCAGGGTGCTTTCTGCAGAAAGCTGGCTGAACATCCCCCTCTGGACACTTACAAGCTTGAAGAACATCCAGCTATTGAACCCCTAAGCGTGTCCTGCAGCTCCAGAGTTGATCACGGGTCAAGTCTTGCAACCTTGTGGTCTAGGTAAAGTCCTTCAACACTGATCTTTTCCTTAGCATCTCCCTCCAAAACTGCCACCCACCCATGCAGTCACCAAGGTCTAATCTTTAATATCCTCCCTGTATCATAAACAAGCCTTGCTCCCAGAACCTCAGTCTCATCCCAGTCTGGTTGATTTTTGCCAGCAGTGACAATAAGCACTGGCCATTGTTTACAACAAAACATTTTTTGTAGTAATAATTAGATATTATCCACCAGAACATGTATCACTGCCCAAGTTATCACACTTATGTGCAGTTTGCCTCTCTGCTGAGGCTGCCAGTGACGGTCCATATCCACTGGAGACTGCAATGAGATGATCAAGTCATTTCATGTAAGCCCCCAACTCGCTATCCAAAGACAATTTTCTAGTCGGCACTGAATCTCAGGAGCACTTGCATAAAAAGAACACAAATCCAAATACTCTAAGTTACACTTCATCTGAACATTGTCCACATAAATAAGCACAGACAGTAATGAAAGAGAGATGTCAACACTAAAAGGTGTTGAAAATTATTCTAGGAATAATGAATGCTTCAGAGATTAACAGTACCGCAGGGTACATTTCACCTCCAACTTACTGGTACAAATCCAGCTCTAGCAGCATGGTTAAAAACCTTTACCATCTGGTGACTTATTACTTTATGGAAAATAAACAGGTGTTTGCATCTCACACACACACAAAACCCACACATAACTGGAAGTCTTGTTGGCTTTCTCAGTAGAGAGATCAAAGTGGGCCAGAATACTCCTCTCCTCCCCCAGTACTAGTCTATTTACGTGACGAGTGAGGACAGCTGAACACCAAATACCACTACCACCCACTATCAGAAATTAAAATATGATCTACCATGTTTCCAGCAACAGTCTTTTTCAGGGAACAGGAGGATTTATGGCTTTCAAACTGAAATCTCATCTGCTGCTTGCCCCCCCCGCAATACCTCCTGAAGCAGCAGGTCTAACAATATTCTCCTTCCCTACAAGCCTTACTTGCTTGTCTTCTTAGACCATCACTGCTATGACAGCACTACTATAAAATATTTCACATTTAACAGCCCTCGTATTAGCCTTAACAAGGAAGCCTGAAGTAATCAGCATCCATACCTCCGTGAGTCCATTTGAACATTATCCTTTTTGATTCGAGTACTGTCTGAGTTTGAGTTACCTGTTTTGTTTATAAATTTGCTTTCCCATGCTCCAATTGCTCGCTATGAGTTAGAAAGCAGTTACTATTAGTTTTAAACTTAATAGCAACAGGTACATAAATATCCTCTGAGTTTCCTCTTCTCAATTTATGTGGAAATTACTTTTTGTATAGCAGAATTTACTGGCTGTTTAATACATCTTATCTTTGTTAGTGGCATATGGGAGCTTCTCTGAATAACTCAAGATGGGAATAGTCAGAAGATAATTTGCTTGCCTTCTTTAAAGCTCTATTTTTATCCTGGAGCAAGTAGTGCTTTTTTGGCTAAGGCTGAATGCAGCTACTCTCACATCACATAATGACCATGAGCACAAATCACATCAGAGAAATCTCTTAAGTTTCTTTGGCAAATCTGCACCTTTTGTAGGTTCTGTAGCCTCTTAATAAAGAAAAAAAACAGCAAGTATTCTGATTTCATTACCCCATGTACACTTTGAACACTACAGATCAAAGGCACGGTAATGCAGACTAGAGACTTTCTATTATTCCTCCTTTTACTGTTTTATCAGTGTATGATTAACAGAAGTCAAGTAAAACAGAGCTAGAAATAACTAAGAGAAATTTGTTAAACCAAAGATCTACCAGAAACGTCTTACAAATCATATTTTGTCTCTTCATACACCAGCCACACCAGCTCCCTGGTCTGATCACCTGTGTCTGGAGGGACTGTCTGGCAGGGCTGCAGAAGCAAAATCTTCATGCATCTGCTGGACTTTTCCAGGTATCTTTGAGCTTTTATCCTTAGTCTGCCAAACACACACATACTAAAATAAAGCATCAGTGACTACTAAGGCACTAAGTATTCAGGGCCAAAGTTGTCCCTGTACAACAGAGAACAGTTTGCATTATTTAAAAATGACCAAGCTCGAGGCCCTAGTTTAAACACATTGTCTAGTTTAGGTCTCTGGAACAACTTCTCTGTTCACTTCCAGTTCTTGTATACTATTGATTATACAGCTATGGAAGTCCTGGGTGAACTAACACGCAAGCTTTCAAGGGGTGCTCTCCCTGAAACTAAGCACAATGCATAAACTCAAAGGGACCAGAAAGCCCACAGGCCCAGATGCTCTCATGCGAGCCACTGCCTGCTAGAAAGGCTTAATCCATTTTAGGATTTGCTTGGCACTTATCCATTTAAGATTTTAATCTACAGCCTTTGTCCTTCAGATTCTTCTACGTATTTGTGGCACAGACAGAAGGCAAGACTGCTTAATTTCAGCCTTACTTTTAGACACCTTCCTTGTCGATCCTGACAAGTTTCCTGTCTCTCATTGAAATGAATGGCTTCTCTTTGTCAGATAGTGTACTAGTGTGCCCTCCAAGGAGGAAAAAGAAAAAAAAAAATCCAGCCATTTGACACGTTTCAATGCAATTCCAAGCTGGCTGAAACTAGACGGACTCCTGAAAAAGAGATAAAGAGGCAAAGTCTGCTTTGAAAGGGACCACAAAACATCATGACAAGCTTGCACTGCTCTAACAAAAGGTAAGCCAGGAGCTGCAGACAGTACCAGGGAGACTGTGTCATCCCCACAAAACAAGCTCAAACCAGAGTGCAGTGGCATATGCAAGGCCGACCAGGTGGCTTACTGGCGGCTGCATAAAACCAAAGCAAAGCTCTCAAGAGGTTTGGTAACCTGTCCATTTCACAAAAAGGACACAGCCTAAGCTACCAGTATCCTCCTACAATTTCCAGCTCCTCTGGGACCATGCTTCCCAAAAGGCAGAGAAATGCTCTTAAAATCCACTGGGAACTCATCATTGGTTCATCTGCACATCAAGACCCCCCCTAAACTCTTAGAAGCCTTGTGGTCCATGCAGGAGCATAAATATTCATAACCATGGATGCAGTACCATTCTTCCGGGCAAGCTTAAATCCAGATTTCAGACCTAGGTGCTGATCACTTGATTTACCTTTGCAGTAATATACAAGGAAAACTGCCTCTAACTTTGTAAGCAGGGAGGTCCAGACGCTAGCTTTTCGGACCTTCACTTTCAGAGGAAGACTCAGTCTGTGGAACTGCCCATGCAACAAAAGAGCCCTCAGCAAAGCTAGGGTGGAGCTTACAGGCAAAACAGATCACTCAAGTGTTCAGTATCAGCCACTCTGGAAATTTTGGGTAACACAGGTGCAATTGCAGAGGCTGCTAAACCTACCTAAAAGCGCTACTTTGCACCTTCTCCCTGTGCCCACCTGGGCACTTCTGCTGCCAGTGTGTCATGGCTAGCAATGTGCCCAGCTGAAGCGGGGAGCTCAAGCCAGCAAAAAGCCCATGCCCTAACAAGCATTTTAGCTGTATCTTAACAGTTGGCTGCTCATCTGGCTTCATTGGTGCCAATGCTGGCAAGGGGGCAAGGAACACTTCCGGAGGACAAGGGATGATGGGACTTCTCTTTTTGGCAGCAACCTACACAATTAAGGCATAGTTTCATAATCATCATAAGTCACAGTAGGTACTTGGTACCTGACTGGCAGACCACACAGCCAGCTTTCGGCATTGACATTACTGCTATTTGCCCATTTAGTTCTTGAGTATTTTACAGTATTCTCTTCCAGTCCTCTAAGTGGGATTCCTACCAATACCTCAATCTATCGGAATATCTGAGGAAAACAGACTCCCAAATCCAGCATTTTCCTTTCCTGCAGAGAGAAGGCAAAGTGCAAGGGAGAAAAATACTTTCATGCACACACGTTCACATGCAGTTTGGTGCTGGGATGTCCTCCTCCTTAGCTATTGAAGACAAAGTCTGAAGAACTGCAAAATCTTTTCATTCATTAATGACTTCAAAAATATGGATACAAGTGTGCCAAGACTTTACATGTCCAGTTAACCCTTTTAGCTCAGTCTCCAGGTGGGGAGGGAGGAATAAATAAATAAAATAAAGCAAAATATCAAATGCAGATTTTTTTTCTTTTAATGACACACACCTCCCAGCCCACCAACTGCACACTGCAGTGCTATTAGATGTACCAGAAAACTCTCCCAGAAAAAAAAAGGTGTGGGGGGGCTAATAGTATATTCTCTATTTCTTGTTTGTCACTTCCCCATCCCAGTTTCTCTTTTAGTTTCTGATTCTTTGCTCTCTCCTTTAACTTTCTCAACTTCTCCCACTCCTTAGCTGCATTTTGTACGGTATTAGTATAATCTTTCATTTTCTCCCTTCAGAAAGTGGGACTTGAATGAGTCTTGCACACTGAATGGCACCTGATGTGATTTTCTCATTTCCCATCTCAGATGTCAAAAAACACTGTTTTGTGCCCCCTTATATCCAGTTGTCTTTCCTTGATCACACTGTTACACTTCAAGTTCAACAGCATGAGCTAATTATTGAAAAGAAGGACTAGAAGTGGCTAGCTTGCTATTTACCTGTAATAAGAGAGGCCATCTGAAACTGGAGGCATCTTCATCTTGCATACAAAGGCATTTAACAAGATCCAGTTACCTGATGGTGAACTTAGAAAAACTGGACAACAAAAGAGAAGCAGTTTTCCTGTGTTCAATCATGCAGTGGTTCTGGAGGGGTTGCTCAGATCCTGGACTCATTCTCATTTGGAGTCCTCAAACCCAGGTGCTCTCCCCTCCAGCCTTCTAAAAAGGGACACCTGAATTTAACTTCCAAGAGAAAAATGTGATGGCCACTCTTGAAGGCATCTGACAGCAATACCTTTTGGCATGAGCATATGTACTTCATGCTTGTCCTCATTTGCACCCCCAACGCAGCTGACCACACAAAACTGACATACTGCTTTAGCCTTCACCATCTATCCTCACCTGCTTTTGGCAATTCTGCCTTACATTCTTTACATGATTACCACGATATAGATGAGCCTCAGGGTACAGAAACATTTACATGAAACTGGGTTTACTAGGCATAAAAAAAAATCAGGATATCTGTGTACTATGCATACAAAAGCCTAACTTTGCACACACAGAGGGCTAGTCTAGCCAGCAAGTTTGCACTGTCATGTTCTCTGAAACAGAAGTGAAAACAAGGACCAGAGGGGACAAAGCTACTAAAAGTTAATGCACGCTCACATACACACATTATGCTGGAAGTTTCCCCAGTGGCTCAGCTTCGTAATTCCGTTAGGTCCAAAGGGAGCTTCTTCCCTCAAAAATTGTAGCTACTCACATGGCTCAAATACAAACTACAAAAACTGTTAATGAAGGAATTAACCGGGTTTTGACTAATCTTTTATCAAGTCCTGTATCCTGACCTGAGTTTTGCATTTTTTTTCCCCCAGACATTCTGTAATGGTTTTAAACACAACATGGCCAAAAATAATCCCCAATTCTTCTGTAGAGACACCACAGTTGTGACACTGACCACAGCATCTTTGTCTGTCTCTCCACTCCATCCTGTGTCCAATACTTCTTTCCCCAGACTACCTATAGAATCAGATCTCTCTCATCAGCCTGATCATTTTTTCTTCCAATCCCACAGCACTCTTGACTGTGGCAGCCACTTAAGTCACCACTGGCCTTGCTATGCTCACCTCATTTCCTCAGAGCTATTCAGTGTACTACTACTTAGATAGTTACTCTAGCTGGTAGCTTCAGTTACACTTCCTTCACTGATCTGCCACCCTCACAAGCTTCACAGCTCTATCAAGGCTCATCCTCTGTCTCCAAGAACATACTTGCTTACTCTTCCATTTTACTGCTTCACTGTACACCTCCACCCCATGTTGTGCCACCACACTTTGCTGTCCCACTGTCTGCACTATCTCCAACAGAAAACTCTTGCCCACAACTGTCTGTGGAGATTTCCCTGATCTCCTTCCAGTCAGCCCTTTGAACCACTTTTAACTGTGATTCCCCACCCCAGCCCACAAACAGGCACATTTACCTGGTAGGAAACCTACCCAACAGACCTACCCAATTAGTGCTGTTAACTTAAAAAAACTGCACCAATCCAAACTTATCACAAACTAAGACAACCACTGAGAAGTTAAGAAAAGGAAGTTTAACTTCTTCATAATAACACAGAGAACTGTACCCCATTCCCAGTTATATCTAAATATATACATACACACAAACACACCACTCTCATATTCTGAAATTACCCCTGGCCTTGCACGTTTAGTTTTCAGAATCATGTTAAATTTTCTCTGCTTTGTGCCACAGTCCTAGCTCTGTCACAGGCTTTCTATGTTATCTTAGGCAAGTTACTAAGTTACCAAATACCTGGTTTCTCTCAACTAGAGTCCACAGGAGTACCCAGCTCGCTCAGATTCATGATAGGGCAAACAATTCTGATCTGTACACCTGTTTCCCCGTCTATGAATTTTGTTCCTCTAATAATTAGGCTGGGATAACATTAGTGACTCATCTGGGTGCTGAAGAGGGCAATTAAGCACTTGAGGAAGGTTGACACAAAAGTTGTGATTTCAGTAAAAGAGCAAAACTAAAACCCAACAAATCTGGCCAACAATAGACAGAAAACAAAGCAGAGAAGCACCTCAAATCCTAGTTGTGGAGGACAAATAAAGATTTATGAAAGATCCTGTCAGCTACATGTGTTACATCTGCTCCATGTTACATCTAAAAATTCTCTGTGTTTATAAATGTTCACCTATCTAGGCACTTTACCTTGTGTCTCATTAACCACAATGCCAACATCTAGCAAGCTGTAAAGTGGCATCACTAGTAACTGTAGTCTTAAAAACTGCATGCTGAACTACCAGCAAAAGAGCTCATTAGAAAGAATAAAGGAGAAAACCTGGCCAAACTTCTCTTTAGTTTTCATTTATCCTTTAAGGACAGTCAGGAGAGCAGATGGTTTATCATTCCTGCACAGCTTCTGAGTAAAGAGAGCTGATCCATTTATTTAAGAGCCTTATCTCCTGTCAGCCCTGTGTTTGGGAAATGGCATATTGTAAGGTTCCCCCTTATTACAAGAATGCTTTCCCGACAGGGCTGGAAAAATTTAAGCTTTCTTGTCAGTCAGATGAGCCCCTTTATCCCATTTGGTGACAACCTTGGATAAAAATAGACTGCCATCTGACTAAGCAACTGAGACTGAAAGACACATGCTGGAATGCAACTGATCTGAATATTAGTTAATCAGCTAATGCCTTTCCAGCCACAACTTATGGCTGCTGGGAAAGCATGAGAGACTTCTTTCAATAGTGCACTTAAAAAAAAAAAAAATTAGATTAAAAGTAAGCATTTGGCTTTGTTTTTTTGGTTGGTGTTTTTTTTTTTTGTTTTATGTGGGGTTTTTTTGAGTGGCTATACTACAGCTTCCCTATTTGAAAGAAGGCCTTCTCCATGTATACTGTGTAAAAAGTCTCATGCTATTTTCTTTTCATCTTTTTTCACTCCCCTTTCACTTTTTGGGACAGAAGGGAAAGATGACAGACTCAAAGGCAAATGTAGCTCAGAAGGCCTAAAAGACTTCTACGTGAAGACTGTTTGATGAAGTGCATACCAGTCCACCAGTTTGGCAAACAGGAATTACTGTTGTTGATGGTAATAGGACAAATATGGATCAGTCTTTGTGATAGTAAAGTATTTCATGGTACTCTAACAGTATTAAGAGTATTTTGGTTTCATTGACAGAAACTTCTTCTGTCTAAAATAAATTTAAAGAAATAATTCAAATCAATCACTCATACAGTCTAAAAGAGTCAATAAAGTAACTCAAGTTAAAGAGGCTCCTTTCTGGCCAGCACATACTTCATCAGTTTAGTCTTTTCAATTGGGTAACCTTGAGGAAAGAAGTTAAGTGCGAGCAACTCCGCTGACATTAACATTTGAATCTGTTCTATTAGTTCAGGCTGAAGAAAAATTTGTGGTAGCTCAGAATAACATGACTTTACAACTGTCAAATTGTAACAATTTTAAAGCATAATCTCTGAGAAATTTTTGGTGCATTTATACAGAGTATAACTCATGAAGGTTATGCTTTGCTATCGGAACCCCACATTTTGGACCACAGAGAAACACTCACCTGCTTTCCAATGCTGCTTCTACTCCTTCACTGTCAAATATATTCAAGCAGATAACCTACAGCACACAGTTATCTCTGCTGGAATTTCTGGGCTGGTACTTAACTGACAAATTGCAGTATTATTTTGCTCATGCTTCTCCAAGTAATTTACCTTTCTACTTCTGTAACTAACAATAATAATTACTCTTATATTTTTGAGTGTTATTATTATGCCCTAGAAGTGCATTACACCTGCCCTTCAAAGAACCAGCATATTATTTTAGTTAGGGAATAGCACAAGTCTGGATGCATTGGGGAAGGAAAAATTCAGGGAAGCAGTCAATATCTACTGCCTTAAGGACAGATCACAGACTAGACTGTTACCACTAGAGTGCTACCTCTAAATTACTATGGAAGACTCCATTTTAATCATAACTTTCAAGAAAAAATTAAACAAATTCCTTATTAGATATTAGAGGAAAAGCCAGTTTCCCAGAGAAATGTGAAGATGCAGTATTAATTTATTTATGTCACATCATGATCCACACTGAAGGGAAGAGTGGAAAGAAGAAAGTTCCTAACTTTTACTATCACCCACCCCATAATTACTAGATCATTCTGAAGACATGTCATGGTCCTCAACAAGACTAGGTGAGCATTTAATTCAAGACATCTCCATAAAACTACCATGTATTTATAGTATCTCAGAGCAACGTGAATTATAAAAGAAAACGTATCTCTTTCAGTCCTCTACTGAAGTCTTTGAGGAGAGAAAGACACCTCCAAGATATAACTACAATTAGTTTAGGGAAAGCTGCCACTTTCTACTCAACCTCCACAACAGAAAAATTCTGACAGGAAAGTGCACATCACTGGCTGATCCTTTGAACGCTGCTAGAAGGCAAAGCAAGCTATTTACCATTTTGCAACAGAGAAGGGCTAAATAACTTTGCACAACCCACTTGCCACCATGCAGGAGGTTTTGTTCGCTTGTCTGCTTTCTAAAAACTAACAGTAACATACTTTTGCAAACAAAATGGTAGTGACCAGTTTGATACAAACATTAAACTTAAAGTTTTCCCTAATCTGCCTACTCGCCATGTCATTTTATCGGATGACGCATGTTTTGGATCTTGCAGATCCTTGCAGATCACACACATCCTGGTGTGTGTGTGTGCTTTCCAGCACCTATTATTTGGGGTGTGTGCTTTCCATCAGCTCTCAAAGCTGTATGTATGATCAGTATGCTTTGAGAGGCAGCTGAGAGGAGAGGGGAAAGTGAGTGTCTGATGGCCATACAAGTAATAACAATTCAGAAAGTTTTACCCTATTCAGGCAAAGCTGGGCTTCTAGTTCAGACTGGCTGCCAACCTTTTTCCTCTCAGTTTAAGTGGCCATCAGGCAGTGGCTGGATGAAAAGGCCTACTACATGTAACACCTCCTGTAGTCAGTCTGGGTCATTTTGTGATGTGCCACAGATTTCACTCAAGAAACTGAAGTTCAGTAACTTCCACTAAAGAACTGCCTAGGAGGCCTAAGTGGCATCCTGGCAATGTATAAGTCCCTGATTAAATAACATACAGTTAAAAAAAAAAAAATCCATTGCTAAACTTGCCATCATTTCAAAAGGATGTGTTTGAAGCATGCAGTACTTGAGATAATGCATTGCTGACCCATCAATCTCCTCCTCATGGTAACTGGAAGGCTGCTTTACTTTCCAAGAAGTTCTACATGTCTCTTGGTCATGCAAGGCCAGTACCACCACAGAAGTAGCGTTTAGCTCCTACATCATTACATAGCAGTGCAATCATTGCACCACAACCTTGTTCTAGTTACATTTCTGCCACTTTTCCAGAAGATTCTGGCAGCCAAATTGTTCTTGTGACTCTCACACACACACACTAAAAAAATTTTTTAAACCCACAAAAACACCACATCATTAAAAAAAAACACAACCAAGAAATCTTGCTGTTACATCCCAGTTAAAAGAACAAGAAATCACTAGTAAGACGAAGGATTCCATAACACCTTCATTCTTGCCACTTAGAAATGGCTCCCATCTTTAAGCTTCACCCATTTTTATTGTTCCAAGACATTTTTAAGATTCTCAAATTGTATTTTTATATATTTAAGGGTAATAAAAGGATTTTTATTCACTGGACTATTCACTATGCCTGTACTGCACAACAAAGCCCAATGCAGAAACAACTGTGCTGGCCTTTCTGGACAAAGTGGGGTTGTACCATGGCCAGACTGCAGCTTCCACCCAAAAGCAGACATGGTGCAGAGTTGCACACCAGCAAGCTGTACCACCTAGGCCTTAGTAACAGTGTGCTGACATAGTGAGAGTGCATCCAGCTCTAAAATGGGTACAGTCTCCACTTGGGCAGGTACACCGTGCCCCCATGGCATGATACACTCTTACTTACTGGAATGTCAGGCAAATGAAGCGCCTCAGCACTCAAAACCTCTGGCCCAACTCACCAAGTTATCTGTCATACCCACAGCTAAAAGTCTGCAGCAACAAAGCACTAGAAAGAACAGAAGCCTCACGCTTCAGGTCTTAATCCAATCTCAGGATTAGGGATTAAAAGCACAGGCTTTCAGGGCAAAAGCAAACAATCTGGTGAGTTAAAACTTCACATGAAGAACAGACAAACTAATACTAGTTCTTGCCAACTGAAGATGCTAGAGTACTGGGAAGTTTCTTCAGATAGGTATTTCTGAAGCCTGTGTGCAACTGGATACTATGTCACAGAGCATATGATAAGAAAGATAGGAAGTCCCACTCCTGCCACCTCTCTTAGAGGCTCATCTCTTTTTGCTCCCTGCAGTTCCATCCTTCAACTAACTCCCCTACAGTGGAGGGATGCTGTTGTAA
Source organism: Phaethon lepturus (assembly GCF_000687285.1). Lineage (NCBI taxonomy): Eukaryota > Metazoa > Chordata > Aves > Phaethontiformes > Phaethontidae > Phaethon > Phaethon lepturus. The sequence continues at coordinate 45,574 of NW_010538713.1, forward strand.
TTCTCAAACACACCACTGTTCTCACTACCTTCTCTCTGCTTCAAAGACTCCCAAGTAGGTTAAAAGTAGTTAAAAGTACTTAAAAGCCTTTGCTTCAAATTACTTTCCAGGCCTTATTGAATCAGCTTCTATCTTCTGCAGACTCAAAGCTCTAACATCTCCCACAATAAGATGAAAAGCCTTTCCTTCATACACATTGACTTTAATTTTGCCATAGTAGTTAAAAAAAAAGAAAAGAAAAAAGCATTCAGCACACACTTCAGCAAGCAGTATCTTGTTCTCCCTACAATTTTTTTGAAGTGCACTAAGCCCAACCAGATGTAGCATTTTTGACAGCCCATAAAACACGTTACCACAAACATGTTCTCCCCGTAAAAGAAAGCGCCTGCCTTTGCCATCTCCTGTTTTCATCCCTTAAAATCAGCTGAATTACCCCTCAGTCTCTCATTTTGTCTGCATTCATGAAAATATTCTGTGTCTGTACAGACACTGCATGGATCAAGTTTAATTTCTTCTGGTAAAAAAACCAAACAACAAAACCAATAAATACAACGTCAGGGAATCCATGCTTCAATTACACTGAGGTTTTTCAGTGAGTAACGTTCACCTTAACTGCAAGCTAGTTAAGGGCAGTATGTTTGACAACTTGCAAGCCCAGAACGAAGAAACACTCTTCACATTGCTACATGAGAGTCAGCTGTGCATCCTATGCATTTCAAATAAGAGATTCAGCCAACATGTAAACACCACAGGAGCGCAAACTACTGTGACTTTCACGGAAGTCAAAATGACAAGAGTTGCTTTACCACAGTATTGTCAGGCAGATGCAGTGCCAATGCAACATGCTTAGCAGTTTTGACCTACAAAGTCCTAAATGAACTGTGACTACTCAGTAAACCCCGTCACCCAGCTGTGACACTCCTGTGAGTGACATCACTAGAAAATCTTGGGCAGGAAACTCCTGTGTTACTTTTTCTAGCCTGACAGCTTAAAACAAGGTCTTTTAAACTTGGTTTTCCTCTCCTAATTTAAGGTTAAATATAAGAAAGGCTGGAGTGACAAACACTTGGGGATTTTGATATTAATATATGTGTATTGTTGCCCTGCTATTGTATCATTGGCTACTGATTTGCTTCTGGCACAATTTCTGTTCCAATTACTGGTTGCCTTCTCACCATGTTCTATATATGGAGCAAAGTGTCACATATGCACAAGGTTATCAGGTAAAAACGTGGGTTTTAGAACAAATGCACACCTGGCAGCCATAAAAAAAAAAAAAAATCTACCTTTGAGTTTATCTGGACCTCACTATTCATTTGGATCATGTGGTTACACCAGTCACATTCCACACTGGAACCTTCTCTAAGTTAACCTCTGCTACATTTGTGATTGCACTCATTCCGATTCTGCTTATAAGAGGGGAGAAACACCTTTGATTTGAACTACGAATAGAATAACAGAATTTCTCAAGCTGGAAGGGACCCATTAGGATCACTGAGTCCAACTCCCTCCTCTTCGCAACAATAGCTAAAGCTAAAGCATATGACAAAGAGCGTCATCCAGACGCTCCTTGAACTCTCTGACTCGGTGCTGTGACCACTGCCCTGGGGAGCCTGTTCCAATGACCAACCACCCTCTTACCGAGGAACATTTTCCTAATGTCCAATCCAGACTGCGTACTGGAGACACTTAAGTACATACCTCATTACCGCTGCTTCAATTATCTTTGAAACAGAAACATTATGCATACAAAGCTGGGGCAACAGTGTGGTGTCCTCAGAATCAGAGACAGACACAGGCGTGCCTGGAAATGGCCAAGCCTGAACCAAAGCTGTGGTCTCCTGGTAGTCTCAGCCTGCTGGCTGCAAGGCTGCCCGACAAGTACGGCTCCCACCGAGGACAGATGGTAGGAGCCAAGCAATGGAGCAGATTGCCCTTAGAGAAACCCCACCCTTGGGGGCCCAGACCCGGCTGGACCGAGCTCCGAGGAGCCGGACCTGCCCTGGGACCGAGCCCGCCGGAAGGGCCCCGTGGTGCCGCGCTCCGGCCGCCAGAGGGCGGC
>NW_010538714.1:0-1628 GCF_000687285.1 Phaethon lepturus
CCGGCAGCTGCCTGCTGTTAGAGGTTGAAGTCTGGTGCGGGACTAAAACGAGCTCTCCTCACACCTCCTAAGAGTTGCAGGGTTAGGTGTGATCATGGAGAACAACGAATTGCAGAACTGCCCTGAAAGTAAAGCCAAAGCAATATTCTGAAGCCAGGGAAGGTGGATTAGCCAGTGAGATGTGCAATAAGGAAAGCGTCTTCTCTCTGCACAGAGATCAATATTCCTACCTGGGCAGGTAAATATCAGGAGTGGGTGTTTTATTGTGGTGGGGTTTGTTTTTAAAAAAAAAAAAAAGAGAAAATTGGTGGGAAAAAGTGGAAATCTTTATTTCTTTTCTAGTTCAGTTAATTGTAAGTACCCAGGGGTGAGTTCTTACAGCAACACCATAAACCAAAGTGCTTTATTCAGTATTATGGGATTTATTAATGTACTAAATGTTCTCCCTGCTGCTGCTGGCTGGAGACAACTGCTGGGAAGTCCGAGGAATGGACGAGCTGGGGGCTGAGTCCTCTCCCAGGGAGCTCCTTGGCTCGTGGCACCGGCACATCTGGCAAACCTCTGGCTTTTGAAGGGTGCTTTGCTCTGCTGGTGCTGCACCTCCCTTCCTCCGCCCCTGCCCGGGCTGTTCAGCCAACAGCTTTCCCCCAACACGAATCACCATTTCTAAAAGCTGAAATAAGGGGCAGGATTTGCACCCTCAGTGAACTTCGGGTGGTTTTATGCCACGGGAGGAACTTACCCGGGGAGATGCTGAGTTATCCCTTACCGAGCTGCAGGTCAGACTGAGGTTAGTTGGTTCGGCTGAGTATTCGGCCAGAAACACCCTCCTCGTGCCCGCTGCCTGCAGGATCCCCGAAGCCTGTCACCCGCCCCGAATGCCCCTGCCCCCCCGTGCTGGGGGCAATTCTGGCAGCTGGAAGAAACCCTGACTGCAGAGAGACGAAAACTGCGTTTGCCCCACGTGGTGCCCATTGCTCTGCAGCTCGGGCCTTGCCCTGACGAAGACACGACCTGATGCTAAGCAGTTGCCATATCTCTTTTTCCAAGGAGTTTTTGTGAGGAGCTAGACCGGAAAGATGTCTGTCTTTTTTTTTTTTTTCCCCCCACAGAGGAAGATTTGTTAACTCCTTACTGGGCTGTGATCTTTCTCCGGGTACTTTGGAATGTCGTTGCTGGGTAGGACAACGTGTGCCTGGAGAGGGATGCCTCCCACCCTGCAACGCTCTGTAGGCAAGGCGGGTGCTCCCCACAGCTACAGCTTCTTTGTTTAAACGAAAAAGATCTCCAGAAGCAGCTGGTGCTGGTGCAGCCTTTGCTACCTGCTCAGAAGAGAGGGACTCTTAGACCGGCAGCAAAGCGGGTTCTGCCAGAAAAAGTCCAGTTTGCTTTCCCACTCATTTCCCTGTGCTTTCCTTCAGCTATCGCAGTGGCTATTTAGGCTTAACCAAATTTCTCCTCCCTTCCAAAGGGACAACCTCCTTTGGACAGGTCCTGAGTGTAGAGTAATCGCTGAGGGGCAATTTGGAAATTTACGCTCTGAGAACAGCATTGAGACCGGGTGGAACGTACCTGATGTACGATGAGTCTGTACCACGGCAATTCCCCAGGCAACCCAAGATGTTGGC
>NW_010538714.1:2044-7924 GCF_000687285.1 Phaethon lepturus
GGGAAGACACCATCACTCCTGACTTTTAGGATCCACCGATGGTCTGACCCTCTCTTCCCCCCCATTGGGACGCCTTTGGTAAGATTCGAACACTCAGCTATCCCGAGTGGATCCGTGGGAATTTTAGGAATCTCTAGAGTTGTTTCATCACCCCACGCGTGTGTAACCCAACCATAATCAATTTAGTGCACTTGCTTGCAGAGAGTGAATTTATCGCCAGCAATCCAAAGAACTTGTGCATCTGTTGCTTCAATAAATCACACTACTGGTTGACTCAGCCGTGTGTGTGTTGTCCCTGAGAGCGACCGTACCTCTGAGTGCGGCCGTGTGAGTTCAGGAGGTGTCTGGCTGAGCAGGTTGTGTGATGTTAGTAGTGCATCCGGACCCGTGAGAGTCCAACGAAAGGGGTTGGGCGCGACCAGACTACTAACGCTGACTTTGGGCATCTGCCTCTTAATGCAACATCTACTCAAGGAATCAAATGCTGATTTACACGCATCTGGTGTATGCTGTGTGATGCTCCTTTAAAACATAAGGCTCCGTAGTTAAGTTGAATTGCATTTATTCTTGATGAACGCGTTGGGGGTCCTTGTGATGTTAGTAGTGCATCCGGACCCATGAGAGTCCAACGAAGGGGTTGGGCGTGACCGGACTACTAATGCTGACTTTGGGCATCTGCCTCTTAACGCAACACTGAGCTGCAGCCCTGGTTGTGCGTTTGTGGCTTCCGTGTGAATCCCCATGGCGGCAGAGCTTTGCCACCGTAACTTTGCAGGATCAGCTGGTAATTCATGCCCCTGATCTTCACCTCCCAAGCCCTGCCCTGGGCTGTCTGAAGGACCAAGTTCTTACTCCCCGGCCTTCTCCTGCGTTGAGGAGAACCACGCAGCTGAGATGGGAGAGGTGGAGGGAAGGGAGGGGAAAGTGCAGGAGGGAAAAGTGTCTCAGCTTCGTGGTGAAAAAGGCTTGTGAAGTGGTGAGGCTGGAAGAAGGGAGGGAAAAATCTCTTCACCGAGAGGGTGGTCAGGCATTGGCACAGGCTGCCCAGGGAGGTGGTGGAGTCGCCATCTCTGGAAGTGTTCAAAAAACGTGTGGATGTGGCGCTTCAGGACATGGTTTAGGAGACATGGTGGCGTTGGGTTAATGGTTGGACTTGATGATCTTGAAGGTCCTTTCCAACCTTAGTGATTCTGTGATTCTGTGAAAATGGAAGGTGGACCTGAGGCTCAGCATCAGCCCAAGAGCCACGGTGCTGTGTGGGGAGCAGAGATGGGCTGTAAGAAAGTAGAGCCTACGCTGTGTGGTGCCAGTGGTGCTTGGCACAGGGTTTTTCTGGGGATGGGGATGTGATGTTACAGGATCTGTAGCCCCTCCTTGTCACAGCTGAGCTGACGCACGTCTATTTTGAGTGGCCCGCAGTGGCCAGATGCACCCGCCCTCTTGCCCATTTAGACTGGGACTACACACCACCTTTGCTCAAAGCACGTGATAACAGATGTGTTAAGGACATAACTCATTTTTAAAGCAGGAGTTTTAGGATTTTTCCGAAGGGACTGCTATTGGGGTGGGTGCACTTTAGGTCGAAGAGCCTCATGGCTCACAAACTCTCTTCGTTCCTTTTTTTCAGTAGCCTGAAGCCTGGATAAATAGCATGCCAGAATGAAATAATCAATAAATAGAGCAACATGGTTATGTATCTTGGCAACGACGACGCTAATCAACCATGTAAAGCGACTTTGCTCTCCCTCTCCCCTCCCCTTAATGCAATGAAACCCCAGCTGCCTGCAGGGAAGGCGTGACGCCGGCTCTCCGCAGTGCGGGGGGACACAGACAGCCCTTTCCCCCGCCTGCTGCCTCTCCTACGCGCAAGGTTTCTGCTTCAGCAACCCAAAAACTCGCTAAACGCTCCCTGGCGTAGAAAGTGCACAATAGTATCCGACACCGGCCGGGATCGCCTTCACTCCCCTGAAGAACATCTCTCATGTTTGGATTCTTGGGAATTTGGTCCTCCCGTGGTTAAGCTGCTGGAAGGGCCTCTGGGAGCAAACCCCATCGCTCCGTGCTGGCACGTGGCATCACTTGGGATCTTCCTGAGTAATGAGCGGGCTGGATCATTTGTGGGTCCATACAGTGTGGTGTTCTAGACGTCCTTGCCTCTTGCTCCTGCTTTGCTCTCAAATCCTTGTGCCTTTTGCGGTATATAGGTGCTGGCTGGGAAATCCTACCCCAGAGCCCATGCAGGCAGCTATTAATGGGAGCTCTCGTAACCTGTGCAGCCAGCCCACTCTTGCAGCAGGAGGCATTTTCCCTCCAGTATATGTTATCGCTGCGAGGGGATGCAGCTCCTGTGCGGATGGAGTCCTCCTGCCTGCCTGCTGTAGTTTGGGAGAGCATCCGCCGCTTCGCCCCCTCCGGGCCCGCAGCCAGGCAGGATGGGCTGGAGCCAAGAGCCGAGCAGCACCAGCCCTGCCACACAGCAGATTTTCGGCGTAGCGAAGTGAAGGATGAATCTGCAAGAAACCAAGCAGGAAACTTGATTTTTTCCAGGGAAACCACTGACAGCATTAACGTCTTCCCACAGCCTGGTTTTGGCTGCATCGGATCACCTTTCTCCTGGCCACAGAGAGGAGACCACGCAAAGTCTGAACTGGCTCTGTCCATTCTACAAACATTGATTTCTCTGTGTGTTTTCAGTCTGCCATGTGCGGTGAGTGCTCCAAAAAGCTCACGCCGTGCTGATTCATTCAGTGACGGGGAATAAAAACACAAGCTATGTAGTCAATATGAAATCAAGACTAATGGCTTTTCAGCTTGATTTCCTCTGCGTGAAACAAATCCTGTGTTGTGGTTTGCCTATTTAATGTTTGTTCAATGTTAGGCATTAATAGCAACTTCTCCACATGCACAGGTCATTTGTTCGTATATTTTGGACTTTCTCTCATCTCAGCCTTGCACTGCTCTTGCTTTGCTTAACCACAGGGAAAATTCCCATAGATAATCACTTGCCTCCAGCGATTAAGCGTAAAAGAGCAGAGAAGGAGCCCAACTTCTGGTGCTGGTGTTTATCCTCGCTCCCTGCATCCCTGCGGCGGCCCAGAGGTGGGCATGGAAAGCCGACCAGCGCTGCTCTCCCCCCAGTTTGCTTTGGCATCTGCCCTGGAGTTCAGCTTGAATGTGCTCAGCTGGAGAACTGCCTCTTGTTTTTTGATGAGTGCGTGTTAGCGATGCCACTGAGCCCTCCTGCCTTGGGGCTATCCGCCAGGACGGTGTGCGATGAGCTGCTCGGCTCTGACCTGCCCATGAAAGGGTGGCTACCAGCCTCACCTCCCCGGCTATGATCAGCTTGGAAGGAAGAAGCTCGGCCGAGAGCAGCCCATGGCACAGAGGAGCCCGCTGCCTCCATCGCACGGCTAAGAGAAATGTAATTACACCCGTAGCGTTTCCATCAATACCAAGCAGCAGCAGGCTGAGTCTCAGGGGAGGTTTTTCACTGCGCTGAAATCTGACTTTATTAATTACCAGCCTCTGATCTCATTTGAGGGTTAAGTTTATGAAACTGAATCCTTATTTCTCTGCTTTCTTTATTCAAGTGCCTTATTGAGTTTTGTACAGTGGACCTTAGAAACTCCCAGGGCGTCTGGTTCTTCAGGCATGAGCTGTGCAGGGGAAGCGGCGGGCAGGTGACGGAGACGTACAGAAGTCCTGGTGAAAGACAGAGAAAGAAATTACATCTCAGGAAAACTGAAAATGGGGACAAACTCCCAAACTATAGTTTATTTTTCCCTTGCTGGGAATTCCCCCTTCCCACGTGGGATGCTGGTGGCAGCACCCAGAGCCCCCTCCCATGCCCAGCGAGAGGACACTGCGGTGGGGTGCTTTAGCAGAGCCACCACCAGCCTTCGGTGCGGCTCGGGCTGCTCTCCTCCTCCCGGGAAAAGCTTTCCAGCCTCTCCCTCTTTACCCAGTCAGCACCGGACTTGGCTGTAGGCACTTCTGGGAGTGCCTGGTTTTTATCTAGACATCAAATATTATTTTTTTTAAAAAGGGAAAATAGCCACCAAACAGCCCTTGAAGCGTCGGGCTAGTGTCTAGTTCCAGTGTTAGATAATTGTAACACTTTCCTGAGAGAAAATAGAGCAATGGAGGCTCATAATTAAAAGCTATTCAGACAGCTTTGATCTTTCCCTCTGCATCTTCGCCTACCAAAACCAAATGCCAACAAGAAACTTTTGGCGATATTTACTGTCACTATTCTTGGTGTTTGCCTCTAAATCAACTCCTCTTCCTCCCTTCCAGCAAAAGAGAGGTGGGGGAAGAGAAACGTGGCAATGTGGCGTGTGGGTTTTCAAGAGGGGTTTCTTTAGAAAGCTCTTTTTTTTTTGGAGGGTGCCTAGAGCCCTGTCGCTCCGTGATGACAGCAAGTGTGGAGCTCCTCTGGAGGCCTCAGAGCTGCCCTGGATCAGGGGTTTATTACCCCAAAACCAGCTCCAGGCACAGCCTTGGCTGCAGTGGTGGTGTAGATGGGGTAAGACCCAACACGGTCTGCCCTGGGCGCGGGACAGGGAGCTGCCAGGGCCGTGTCCCCACGGCCCACAGAGGGTTGAGCTCTCAGATGAGCTTCTGACTCACCGTGAAAGGGACCCCAGCCTGGGGAGTCCCCTTCTTTTCAGCAGCAGGGGGGAAGGTCAACCCTTGAGGTGCTGAGACCCTCTGAAGGCACCAAACTGGGCTCGTTTCTTCCAGAGCTGGCAATAAAGCCGGAGGGTCACAGTTTCCTTGGGTTTGCAGTGAGAGCAGCAACGGCGCGTTAGCACCCTAATCCAGATGACACCCAGGGGCTCCCAGCATCCCATAGGTGACAAGGTGAGCGCTACGGATAAGCCAGGCTGTAAGGAAAAGGGACAAATCCTCTCTCTCGTATTGCTTTTAGCAGTATCCTCTAGAGATGCTTCTGCTTCATCTCTCCTATATTGCAAGTTTTCGCTCATCCATTTTTAATCTCTCTTTTCATTTTTTTCCCATCTAACGATGCTTCTGAGAGCTGGGCCTTCATCCCTCAGTGGCGTATTATTTCTTTTCTCACCCGAAATCGTGACCAGCAGCAGGAGACAGTGCAAGACTGCGCAAGTACCGGGGGATTATGGCTTCATGGGGGAACAAGCGGCAGCACAGCTCGGATGAGGACAATTGATCGAAACAGCCATTATTACTTGCAGCAGCACGAAGACTTAAAAAGCAATAGTAATTTCCGATTCCCGGCTCTTATCTCAGAGGCCTGTGTTTAAAGCCAGCGATGGGAATATGAGCCCTGTATGAGCCCTAATTCTCATTTCTGGGGTGGAAAACTGCTGCCTGTCCCGCTCCCAGGGATGATGAAGCGGAGTCCTCCAGGGCTGTCTGTCCTCGCGGGTGCAGCCGGAGTGGGGAAGGCAATGTCCCTCCCGGAGAGGAGGCAGGCAGGACCCCGCTGCCTTCCTCCGTGCTGCTGCAGTGGCCGGGAGCGAGGGGAAGGTCTTCAGCGTAACCAGGGAGCCGCAAGGTCGCCCGGCCCTTTGCACTCCTTGGGACACCCCGGGCTGTCCCAGAAGGAAATTTCCCCGGCTTTGGGGCTGAGCTGGCTTCCCTGCTCGATGCAGAGCCGGCTGGGGAGGGGGTTAGGATGGGAGGGAGCCGTGCGCGTCACTGATTCAGCCTCCTGCGACCCTGCAGACCCTGGAAGGGATGTTTGGCTTAAAAGGGGATTTATTTGGTGAATTGTTAAGGAGATTTATTTCCCTGCTTCCAGTCTTCAAGATGCAGCTAATGCGGGCTGCTGTGATCCGCAGAAAGCCAGCCCCAGCAGCCTGATGAAATTCAAAGGAATGAGCTGGCGTGCAGGTT
>NW_010538715.1:0-23776 GCF_000687285.1 Phaethon lepturus
CTTCATTCTCGTGTTACGGACACTTAACTTTTGCTGGATGCAACTCCAGCAAAAGAAAAACACCTCAGTGTCTTACAGAACCCTGCTCTTCAGTCTGCTTTCACCACCTCAGGCAAATAGCTGCTGCTTTTTTCGGCACTGGATATTTGCGATCTCGTATCTTTGCATTAGAGACAGGCGTTCAATCAGTGAGTGTAAGAGAAGCAGAAGGCTCAGAAGTTCACGTTTCTCCAAGCTTTTCAGTAATGCCTGAAGTTCCAAATCAAGGAGAAGGCTATGGCAACGGTGTCATTTTCTACCCCAGGTATAAAGCTGTGCATGGGCTCACGCTACGCTACAGCCTCCCGAACATTATCTTCTGTGCTGGTTTCCAGCAAGATGAAGTTGTTCTCCCTTTGCTCCATTTTTAGTCATGAGCTTCACGTGCCAACTCTTCGCAGAAGAGACAGGAGGACAAGGCGATTTCCCATCCCCAGGGATGAATCACGAGATACCTGCACTAGGTGAGAAGAGAATGGGGAATAAGGGAGAGGGGGAGGGAATAGGAAGAAAAGGGAGCTAAAAGATGCTAATCAATATCTGACTTGCCTAAAACAAATAAATAAAGCAGCCTAGAATAAGGAAATAAACCAGGCAGTATATCTTGTTTGCTTTTGCCAGTGGTAGTTGCCAGTTTTGAGAGTGTGTTCTCCAGGCCTTGGGACACTGACATTCATCCTTGTCCTTGCTTATATTTTGTCATTATCTGTTCAGGGACAGTGCAGCAGCTCCATTTTTAAGTAGAAGAAAAGAGCTAGTTAGGAAAATGGGAAGTCACATATGAATACATCTTTCTTCTGTCACAAGACCTGTATAATTTATAACTCCCATAAAACCTTCACAAATGTTTCTAGTATGTTAGAGTTATTTTTTTGGTCAGGTATGTAAGTTCAGTAATGTAAGTTAATTAACACTTTTAAATCCTTCTCATTTTGACTAAATAGAGTCAATAGGATTTTATAGTGGCAAATAGGCTCAAAGGCATTGAAAAGTGTGTTAGGCGAGCTCTTTAATGCTGTATTAGTGCTCTATTAATTTTACTGGTAGTGCAAAGCCTCATAACACAGACGTAACGTAGACTACCAGTTTTTTAAGCATGTAATGCAGAGTTAGGCAGTTCTGTTAGATCAAAACTTAACTTTTCAAACCTGGTTATCTTCTTTGATGGCATTGATTGAACAGATGCCAAGAATAGCTTGCTATTCCACAGTACAAGCCATGCAAATTTGGTAAGACTGTTTCCTTTGAGTAAACTTTCAGCATTTTTTCTATGAAAGTTTATTTACAGATTGCCACATCTCAGCATTATAGGTCCTTTCCACATCTTACAAGCATGAGAAATATACATTATAGTGTTAAATGTGTTTTTTTCTCCCTGTCTAAATGCTTTCCATGTATTTCTTTTTTTTTTTCTTTAGATCACTGTTACATGCAATTATGCTCCTCCTTAAAAAAAGCCTTTGTTAAATCCCATAATGTAGTGAGGTGATACCTCCTTTACAATGCTCCACCACAAGTGCTCACCAAGCAGCAGAAAGTCTCTGTGTATGTGAAGCTACTGCTTCACGCCACTCTGAATTAACTCACAGTGGCTGTTAGACATCTGCACATGAACAGAAACCTCCCAGAGGAAAAAGTTTTCATTAGATCTCAACAGTCTCCCAGCCTCCATCAGTCTACAAAGCAGTATCCCTGTTTGATCTTGAACTTAGCTCTCTACAGGACAGGCCATATTGCAGCACTATCACATAGTGGTTTAACTCTGTGCACTGTTGTCATGAGTAATTTGGTTTTGAATATGGATCAGAGGAAAGTATTTTTTTTTGCCTGCAGTGCAAAGAACCATTCTTTACTTTTAATTAGCCAACACCTGCAAATAAATCCAATTCCAAGAAGTGAATGACATCTATTTGCAAAGGAGTCTTTCTAATCCAGTTCACAAAATTAAACCTTGATTTGAAAAAAAAAAAGCTATTGAACAACTTTATAAATATTTGTTTGTAGAGGTTCTTTTGATTTAAGTAGCTCTTTGGAGTAAACGAGATGGCATCCAAACACTTTTCAGTCTGTTGATTTAATTCGTCACATGTCATTCTCTTTTTGTCATCCACTTTTATATTCAGAGAAATTATTGGCCAGTGCTTTCCTAAACCTCATATAAATGAGTATAGATTAAGCAAGATATTTGATCGCATTTCTTTGAAAAGTCTTTTTAAAAAGGCAGATCTGTAGGCATAAGAGAAAAGCAAAAAAAAAGTATTCAGACTAAATTGAAAGCTGGCTTCTTGGTGATTTCATATAAAAGATTTTTTAAGTTGTTCCCTTTCAAATTATCGCAGGTAGTAATGCAGTTCTTTGCAGTTTCCTGGAATTCCTTTTCTGTATCATGACAACAAAATCTTTTTGATCACATAGGGTGATCAACATCTTCCCCTCACCCCCAATGCATATAGATTTTTGGGTAAAACTAGTAACTTAGACTCCTTTTGCAATCAGTGGAGTGATAAAGGAACCTCTGGATGCGATTCATACCACCTCATTTGGAAAACTGTCTTAAGGCAGGATGAATTCATTTCAGGAGGATGCCCTTCCCCCTCCACTTAACTGATCTTTGTCTTTAGTTGGCTAAAGGTAGATGGGATGAGTCTTGCCTACAATCACTGAAAGTAAGGGTGCTGTTAGTTTTCAATGTAACCCCTGCATGTGACACACAGCCCGGTTTTGTATGGCACCGCTATGTAACCTTCATTTAGCTTTTCTGAAGATTAATGTTGACCTGCAAGAGTTTGTAAATGAAAGCCATGCAAGACGAGAAAAGTAAAAGCAAAGACTGGCATGAAATAGTTGAGATGGTAATAGTTAGTAACTTGGGGTCTGGAGAGAAAAACATTGACATGAAAACTCATTAAAAAATGAGAAAAAAAGAAATGAAATTGAAAGACTCAACTAGATGAGATTAGATCTCACCTCATGAGAAAGTGCAACATGACTGATACCACATTGCCTGATTGTGACTGCCTGACTCATAGTCTCATCAGGTGTCTGCATCAGGAGGGATGAATATGTTAATGCTTAGCCCATGCACTTTAGTCACAAACATCTATTGCATGTATTAGTGTATTAGCCAGCAAATGTTGTGTAGTCATAAATCACATTTAGACCTGCGTACAGAGTTCCTAATCCTGGTGAAGAGACTCTAATGAAAGTGCTGTCACTTTCTTCTGAGAGCAGAGGTAACCTACTAAAAAAGAAGAGTCAGATGGCACCATCCTCATGAGACTGCCAAGCACAAAGAAACTACATTCTGCTAGAGACCGAACCTATGTGCTCATATGAGCCCAAACCTGTCTCAAGCGACTTCAGCCAACAAACACTGGAGGAGTGGGGCTGGCTTCTTATGTGAGTATGTATTTACAGCATGGATTTGCAAACAGCTGTTTCCTGTAAGAAAGTGGAAGTGTGGAGGTCAAATTAAAATACTGCCTTACCGAGCAGGACAGGACAGGGACAGTCAGGAGGCTTGGGATCTTTTGTCCTTTTCATTGCTTCTAATAGAAGCATTAAGTTTCTCCTAGCATGGAAATGGCCAAATGAAACAGAAACATTAGGAGAAGGAACTCTACATTCAGGGAAAAAACATGAAGAAGCATGGAAGAACTGAGAACTGATGCCAGAACCTGCAGTTGCTGGAAGGCACCTGCGGATCTGGTGATCATTGCACAGCTGATCTGCTGAGAGACAGGAACAGAAGAGGGAGACAGAGCAGCAGTCTATAATTCACAGGAAGTCAAATTCCCAAGGAAACGGGATTTTATTCAAAGCCTCTGCCACAGTCCTGACTCATGGGCAAATCACTTACCTTTTCTGTCCTTCTGTTTCTCTTCTTACACTTTGCCTTTTTCTTGTCCGCTTAGCCTAAGAGGTGCTTAGAATTAAGGTTCATTTCCCTCTGTATTTTGGCAGTGCATGGTACAGTGCTGCTGCAATACAAAACCCAAGAGATACTTTCATTTCTCATAGTATAAAGACCCATTTCTATACCTAAGTATAGTTCTGGTTAGATCTGGAAAGTTCTGATACCAACAGAACTGAAAAATTAAACTCCTGGTAGTTTCCTAAGAGACATAAAGTAGCCTCTCTGAGATTTTAGCCATACAACACTGATCTACCCAGACCTTTCCCTATGAAATACATTTAAGACTAAATCTGATTATTTCTACTTTTATCTTTGCTGCTTGGTTGTTTTGTATGTTCCCTTTTTGGTGTAAGCTATCTAACATCTCTAAAGTCTTTAAGTAGCTTGACTGCTGGAGCAGTAACTCAGGAATGTAAGAATACAGTCAACCCACTGCAATGAAATTACTGTTGAGGTTTTATGTCTGAAAACAGACTGAATAGAGGGATGATGAGAAGGTGCCAAGGAGTTTTGATTAATATTTGTAGCACATTATGTGTGAAGTATTTTTTTTTTTGTCTTTTTTGTTTTTTCTTTTAATAATTGTTTTACTGGGTTTCTCAGAGGAAAATCTAAACGCGTATTTGGTTCACAGCCAGAGGACGAAATGATCCTGATTATGTTTTTACATCAGTTGGTAGAACACAAAATTACTTTAAACAGAGTTAGTTACTGCATGCCATCGTAGTGGAAAGAGGACTGAGGTCCAATATATATTTTATTGCTTGAATAGACAATATATTAGCTATGAAAATGATTTAAAAGAATTTCTGCACAGTGCTATTACTAATACTATCTGCAGTCCATCTCCATCTATCTGTCTTAAATGGCCATTTTAAATCTTTCTCAAGTCTAACAGTAGCTATTTCCCACCCCACACAATTTTAATAAAAATATGAAATACTTTCTAAACTGCAGCTTATTTTTGCTCCACTATTGTATTCAGTCCAGGGCAGATTTTCCTTTGACATTTTTTCTTTCCTAATGTAGAACGTCACCAGATACAAATACATGGCCTGATGTTTTTTCCCACACATTGACGTCCACTTTTTTTTTTAAGATAACAAGGAGATCTGAGACATTCACGAGGAGTGGCAGACATGACATCATATCTTTGGGAGTCCTAACCACCGGTTGGATTCCAGGTGAAATATCCCCAGGCATCACAAATAGCACTAGATAGTGACATGTGGGTGACTGAAAATGCGAAGTGAATGAGGTTTTTACTGAAAATTTTATGGACCTAGGGACCCCTCAGTATCAACATTTCTGATTGCATCTAACGCAACTGACAGTCATCAGTCTGCTCTCCACCCAAAACATATTCACAGCTTGTTGCTATGGGTGAAGTACCACAGAACTGCATTCACTTAAGTGGAGTTTCACTCATTTTATACTTATGTAAGTGTGAACAAAAGATGCTGCTGACATTGGAGGAAATATATTGTAACTTAGAATTAAACACAAGATCAATTTGATTTACACACAAGAAAAGAATTTTTGACTGAGAAAAACAGAGCTCATATGAGAATTGCAGGTTCTTTATGGATCCTTGAGCCAGAAAAAAAATATACATAAACTCTATTCTCTGCTTAAAATGACACTCTAACTCCAAACACAGAAAGCAAACTAGCGTATTGGATACAACATTTTTCTCCTCCTCCAGAATTACTCTGTAAACAACTCAGGTTAAATCAAATAAGTTATTCACATGCAGAAAACCACATACACTAGAATGGAGTTGGGCCCTTTCAAATATGTGTTTATCATTAGGAAAGATATAGAGCTAAAATGTCACTTGAATATGAATCTTTGTGATATGACAACAGTTCAGGAAAATTCAATTCCAATGGAAAATAAATACCTTAAGAATTGGCTCAAAATTATCTGATCTATTTAATGATACTCCTTTGAAACTTGACCTCTGTAAAAGATTACTAGGCACATAATGAGCAGATTTGCCATCAATATAATGTTCAATTCCCTCAGAACTCTATATTGAATGTCCATGATAATGGAAACATGGAACTAAAATATGATCCAAATTAAGCCTGTTAGGGATTTCTGAGCCCATCATTGAAAAACTCTCATCCTCTCTTTTAACTGGATACCATAACTCTTTCCACCTACCTAGAAATTGCAACCCAGCATGGGTACATAGACCCATTTGTACCCTTTGTACCAAAGACTGTCCCTTTGGTAGCAAGTGCGCTGAACGCTAGTATTGTAGCACTTTGATTTGGCAAAGCACTTCCTAATTACCTTGATCTTTCCTGAAAAATAAGTATTTTAAGTTTTATATTGCCTGTGGAAATAAAACAAACCATTTTGGAGAAGGTGACTTCCAACAGTACAGCTTTTACCTCTTAAACAATGTATTTTTGCTAGCAGATTCCAGTTTCCACAAGGCTGGACAAAAAGTAGAAAAAGCTAGACAGATTTTTGTCATAGTCAACCAGACATAAACTTCTTCTCATAAGCAGCATCAGGACCACCTTAATGTTAATAAAGTCTTGCTTGTACAAAGATGACTAGAAAGCTGATCTAAACTCTCACTGTTGCAGTGATTAGAAATTTTTTTCCTAAGTTGCCGTGTAAACTGGTTTATAGCCATTATTTATTCCCTCCCCCCATGTCAAAGTCACCCTTTGTTCTTCTTCCTTTCCATTTTGGAATGCAGAACTTTGTCTCTCAATTTTCTTTTTCTTTTTCTTTTTTTTTTTTTTGTCTCCACACATTAAACTACTTCAGTCTCAGCTTATTATATAGTCTTTGTACTCCCTCCACCATTGTGTAAATGTTGGGGGCTTTTTTTACATTCATACACACTAGTTTCATAATTGTTAAACATGGATAATCAGACCTTCTAAAGTAACACTGACTTTTTTTTTTTTTTTACTTTTACTAAAAGTACCCCTTTGGGCATTTGTTACTTGCCTTTTTCAGGGCCACATTAGACTATCGGTTATAGTGATCATAAGATCAGCTGTCATACACAGTTCTCTTTCCTCTGTTATTTCCAACTTCTGATCTTCTTCTATTGTTATTAGTCAGTAAATGCATGTCCTTCACACAGAATCAAGTTGTGTGGGACAGTTTTACATCTTTCAACACACAGTTCTTACTGTACATGCCTCTCTCTCTCTATTGATGATTCCTTTCAACATCAGAGAAGGCCATCAATGAAAGCTTTAACTAGAATAAACTGCATCATGAATAATACCACACTGATCCCTGCAGTCAAACTTGTATCCATTTTATAATTCTTGAAACAATTGACATTTTTCTACCCTACGTAATAATTTACTCAATGAAAAACAAATGCTTTACTGCAGTCCACATTTCCTTGGTGCAGGGAAAAACAAAACCAACAAAAAACTCCCAAAATTTTGTTACCAAAGTTAAAGTACGCCATATGATTGACTTTGTAATAACCCATGTTTTTAGACACAGAGTTTGCAGAACTTGCACAATCATAAGTATGGATGTCAAAACTCACTGCCCTTTTTGCCTCCCTTTTGTAACTCTCAAAACATTTTCTTTGGTAACTGTATATTGTAGAGATAACTCCTGAATAGAACACTGAGTTTCCTGAAGGCCATATGGTAAGTAAGAATACTGAAGGCTGAAATCAGCGTATGGTGCTTTTTGAAAGGGGTGAAATAGGATGTGTTTAGGGTTCTTGCTTAAGATACAGAGGATTTTTCTCCTCTGAACTGACACTTCTGTTATCTTTCAAGGAAGTAGATATGTTATATATATACAAAGGATGATTTTTGCTTACTAATGAGAAGCTATAATGCCTTTAGCCAAAACAATTGTAAATGTAATGCCAATTCTTGCTAATGATTCCCCCCCTCATTGTAGAGTGGTGGCTGAACGGGATGTTCTGTGGCCTGGTTATGTCTCACCCCCAAGTTTCTGTTAAGGTCAAATCATTCATCTTGAAATTCACAGAAAGATTTAAGTGCTGAGCTAAACAATTTTTAGGCCCTTGAGCCTTGGTAGCTGAGTCTAAAATGCCCAAATAACATATCTATATTTCCTATACAACTGAAGGAGAGTAAGAGAATGGAATTGACAGGAAGAGGATTTAAGGGAAAGTTATCTGTGGTTACCAATAAGAAACACTGGCCAACTTCATTTCAATTACTACATACTTTATTCCAGGGTGGTATCTTATTCCAGGATGTAGTGAAATGTTTTCCTCTTTTGAGGGTTGCGTCCTGAGTCCTTTGTGAAGTTAATTATTGGATCTTGGAAAACAGAGGTGGTATTTCTTTCAAAGACTGTTGTCATCGCACCCTTTAATCCAACACACAGCAAAATGCTCATGTAATAGATGGACAACCTGGGCTCCGATTCCTTCCGCTGCCTGAAGGATTTTAAAACACACACGCTACTTATCTTGAAAGCACCCTAGGTATCAGGTTAAAATCTATTCTTAAGTGAAGGCCCCAAACCAATTCCATTCTCCAAGGCAGGATGGGCTGTCAGAGTGTATTCACAGAATCACAGAATCACTAGGTTGGAAAGGACCTTCAAGATCATCAAGTCCAACCATTAATCCAGCACCACCATGTCCCCTAAACCATGTCCAAAAGTGCCACATCCACACATTTTTTGAACACTTCCAGAGATGGCGACTCCACTACCTCCCTGGGCAGCCTGTTCCAATGCCTGACCACCCTCTCAGTGAAGAAATTTTTCCTAATATCCAATCTAAACTTCCCCCAGCGCAACTTGAGGCCATTTCCTCTTGTCCTATCGCTAGTTACTTGGGAGAAGAGGCCAACGCTCTCGTTGCCACAACCCCCTTTCAGGTAGTTGTAGAGAGCGATAAGGTCTCCCCTCAGCCTCCTCTTCTCCAGACTAAACAACCCCAGTTCCCTCAGCTGCTCCTCATAAGACTTGTGCTCCAGCCCCCTCACCAGCTTCGTTGCCCTTCTCTGGACACGCTCCAGCATGGGAGCTCCATGGGAGCCGTAGCACAATCCACAGAATATGTGAAAGGAGTATTGTTCAAGGAAATTACTATGAAGCTTATCAGTCTTTGGAAATGTGTTCAAATCCAGATTCAGAGCTCCAAGATTCTCTTGGTCCATTTCTGGTGATTACAGAACTTTGTTGTTAGCTGATTGCTTGGTGTGGCATCTGGTATTATGTTATGATGTGTTTGACCTAACATTTTAAAATTAATTAAGAAATGTTGAGGTACGGTATTTCCTCCTAAATCTTACCACCCATAAAAGATGAAATGAAAATAAATAGAATAAAATGAAAGAGCCGTTTTAAAGGTAATGAGGAGGCATAGGAATCACATTTAAACACATATTATATGTAAGCCTTAAAACAAATGCATGTTTAATCAGTGATCTTAATACACTTGGATCTTTTTTGTTCCAGTTTAACTGTGGTATTTGTACCAACATTTTATAGATCAGTGCCTCTTAATTTCAAAACATAAGATAATAAATAGCAAGATTCCTCACTAAAATAAATGAAATTAAAAAAAAAAACAAATAATTGCAACATACCAGGTATTAATTTAAACTCAAATAGACCTTTCCTACAGTACAAATAAAGATGTTTTTAACATATTCAGATAAAACTCTGAAATATTGTACTCTTCTTTTCCCACTTACCCTTTGTTATATATCTTTCACAACTTATTGCTCAAGCATTCTTGAGTGTTAATGGTGTTATAGGTGCAGTATATAAAAACTAAAAAGGTTAGAAAACCCATGAGATATGCAGTGGAAAATCAGGAGATCTGAAAAATCAGCTTTGTGTAGTATTACAGATGAGGAAAATCTGATGCCTGATAGAAAAAGCTCTATAGGAGCATATCTTCTAGTTTATTGCATTCCTACCAGAGATTTTGTAGGAGAAAACTTGGAGCACTGTGTTCAAAAATAAGAATTCTACAGACACTGGAAAATGAAAAGACAGACATCAGTATTAAAAATTACCCTCTTGTCCTCCACCAAATGTCTGAAATAAGTGTTCCTGGCTAATGGGCCTTTGGCATCATCTTGACAGGAACAAAGAGTCCCTTTAGTGTAGTAATAGTATTTATTGCTATGAATAAGCCCCAAGATTTAAGAGCAGATTACCTGAAGAGGTTTTAATTGTTGGCAAACAGAAACAATAGAATGAGATGAAAGAAAAAGAAGCTTCAGCCAGAGGCTGCTTGCTCTCCTGTGGAAACCTGCTCCCACTTCAGAAATCAAAGAAAATTAGAGTAATATCAGGGCTGAAATGGAAACTCAGAAAGGCATTTGTTCCTCAACCAAGCCCTATGAAATTACACACCCGAGCACTGCAAATTAATATGCTCACAGGGCTGAGGAAGCAGATATCCAGAAGTATGAAAGGTGTATCACCTGAGATGTTTAAAACCGATCAGATTGTGTCAAATCACATGCAAGATAATAGATCAGATTTAATTGTTCACTATTGCTTTCAAATAAAAAAAGATAAATGTTCTGAGCTCTGTCGAAAGGCTTGAGTGGTTGAATTTCACTCATGCCAGAACTTGCAAGTTCAAAACCTTACCAGAACTTGAAAAGCTTTTATAACTAAGATGGAGGTGAGCGCCCTGTTACTGGCTTCTAAAGTGAAAGCTTAAATAATTCTTGAATGATATATGAGACCTTCAGTAAGATTCTTAACACACCCACACTTACGCATATACATCTAAACCGTTCTAAAAGCTGCGCTAACCCACAGAAATTGAACAAGCTTCAGAACCAGCAAGGTTCCCAAAAAGTACTTTGTCATGCACTAAATCATGCACATAAATCATGAAAGGGAAACTCTCAACTAATAGTTTGAGCTAATGGTTCTAGTCACAGTAGTGTTGAATGGAAAACAACAATGCAAAGTAGGGCTGGTTTCGTGAAATCTTGCCAACCTTGTTATAAGCTGAGCAGGACATAAGCAGCAGATTAAAAATTATTGTAGAACATAAAATCAGATAAAAGATTTCCAGGATGAGAGAAGGGGCTCCATTTCAGCATCAAACATTAGCACATGTTTGTTTGTTTGAATGGGTCCTTATTTTAATCTTAATGGAATTAATTTTATGAAAAAACAGGCCTATAACAGAAGTGCCTTTTGCTTTGAAAATAGAATTACAGTTAATTGATACAAAAAGGCACTTTCAGCATATTTTTGTGTCAAAGTAATCATGTTAAAGTTGTGTGCTTGTAACAGTGATTCTTTTCTTAGGGAACCTATTAATTTGGTTTATTCTCTCACTTAAAATAAGGAAAATGAGAACTGGTAACATTCTGAAGGACAGAATCAACATTTTATGCAAAGGGTTATTTTTTCTCATTTAATACAAGGGTGAAACCTTTCACACAACAGACCATTAAATGTTCACTATAGGTTACCGCTGCTCTAAGAGTTAGCAACTTATGCTCTTTTTTTTCCACATTTCCAAAGTGCTGTACCAAATGATGGAATAAGTCTATGATCCTTTACATAATGTTGTGGTTTAACCTGGCAGGCAGCTAAACACCACACCAACCAAAACTAGGAAACATAACTACTCTGAAAGTTTAGAAAAAATTTTCCCCCTTCCATCCTTTGAAGAAACTGGGTTTAGTATCAGTTTTACTCTCAGTCCCTTCAACACTGTCAAAATTCTGATACCATGACAGATTTGGGATTAGCATGGCTAACATTTCCGTATCCTTAATCAATGAACTTCAGACTTTCACCAAACACTGCTTTTCACTCATTTCTTTCAATGACATATGAGGCCTTGACTTTTCCCTGTACAGCAGGCCTACCTTTATCAATATTTACTCTCTCTCGCAAGTCATCATTTTCTCAAAAAAAAGTCTTGTTTTTTCACTTTAAAAAAGAACAAGATGTTTATACTGACAAAAAGAAAATTCTCTGGATTTGAGGCAACATCCAATACACAAGAAAGATAAGAAGGTTTTACGGTTGAGAGGAGAAGACAAGAAGAGAGAAAAAAAAATTATAACAGCATCAACAAAACTTTGTGAAAGATTATCCATTTGTTCCAATGTTAAAAAGTTAGCTTCCACCTATGCAATGATTATCACTTAAACCTGTCATCACAACAAGTAATAAGAAACCCTTCTTCAGATGATGACACAGGTATTTTCCTTTCAACTTATTAGGCTTTGATTCTTCCCTTCTTTCATCATTCTTAGTGGTCAAAATAATTTATTTACAATACTCAAATTTTAATACATCATTGTATTTCAAAAGCAATTTCTTTTGAGACAGTACTTTAGCAGAGGATAAATTCAGACAAGGTTTACTGATTTCAGAAGGCCTTTCTAAACACATCATTCATGTAAACTGTTGCTTTAAATTTCGGAAAAAAAGACCTAGAAAATTTTCTTGTAATGAGACCTATAGCAAATTTTGGGCAAAGACATGTTCTTCCTTCTCAAATATATAAAACTGTGTCATGTGTCCCTGGAATTAATGTGTGAAAAGAATGGACTTTATAGAAATCTCAAATGTTGACGAAAAGTACCTGATACAGGTTTGGGACTTCATCTGTGGAAAAAAAAAACCTGATATGTGATGTCAACGAATACATTTTATTCTGACTAGTTCTTTCTTTTTAATGACATTATATTAAGTGTTGTGATGAGATGTCTTAGAAACACAGATAAATGTGTGTATTTCAAACAATAAAATAGAAACAAAATAAGTTCAAGAAAACACATTGCTTATTGGCACTTTTTCCCGCAAGTTATGTTCTTTTTATTATATTTACTTTTTAAAAATTATTTTAACCTGTCAGATAGCTGTGGTGTTTAATGCTGAAAATTTGATGTGCAGATTTTTGAAAACAATCAAACTGGGACTGTTTTCAAGACAGGGGAACTGGCTAACATAGGCCTACATAATACAAGTGGAGGTTGTGTCCTTAAGACAATTATTTTTTCCCTTGATAACTCAACTGTAGGTCTCAGGGAGCATATTTTCAAAATGCCTAAGGCCCAGGTGCTGATTGTTCTTGTGAGAATAAACTGGTACCTGAAAAATACAAACAATCAATCAGGTAATTAGAAATTTAGCCTCACACAGTTCAGTTGAAGATGCAGGAGATGCATATTTTTTGGAGATGAAAATTACTGCCTGTGAATGTAACCTGTGCATCTGAACCTGCAGACAAACGGACATGTGTGCAGCAGTAGTTCTATGACAATACACAGAAAGTGTCAATAGGTGATATGGAAGTATTTAAAAAAATATTACCTATTTTTTGGTTAGGGTCAAGGAAGGTAGAATAGCCCACAGTGTAAAAGAAACATTTTCTAACAGAACACACCTCTCGCTAGTAGTTTCTTAACAATTTAAATTTAATTTGTGCTGCTTTCTGCTACTTTTGTGCCGTTACTTCTTGCCTTTACTGGCCCATTCTTTGACAGGCAAACAATTTGCTTAGGAAAAATTATGCAGGATGAATAGGTTTTTGCTTAAGCTATGGAACACGGATGTTTCAGACATTTTGTACTTCAATTACCTGAAAATCACCCCTCTATAGGGTGCAAATCCTCACTGGATCAAAGCTTTAGTAGCTTCAAAGAAGGGGAAAAATCCTTAAGAAACCTCCCTCTGAGATACAGAATTACAAAATTATTTCCAGTGGGTTTATTTCAGAAGAGTAATTGACAATGCAACTTGTGTTTTTATATCATTCCATATTAAGAAAAGAACATATATTATTCTTGTTTAAACAGTCGAAAGGGTTGTACAATGAAAATCAGAATAGTGAAACTATAACTAAAGGAGTTTACAGATAAGAACACTGATGGATTTTAATGTTAATTTTTACAAGATGTATGCAAGTTAAATGACTCGCTTGATAGCTTTTTAATCTTTCACTGCTGTTCTGCTTTCAGTGTCACTAACACATTCTCTTTTTGCATAACAGTAAAAACTCCAAGGGTGTATATATTCAGCTGTTTCAAAAAATAGTGCATATGAAGAGGAAGAAATCCTGGTCTTACTTCCAGGACCACACCAGCCAGGATAACAAACTCTCGTTACTTTCACTGGGGCCAAGAATGAGCTGTAGGTTATTGACTTCATGGATGGAATACAAGGAATTCAAAATCTCAGATGCCTCAAGGATAATTTGTTTTGGTGGGGAAAGAGGGCTTTCCATGTTTCCATGACTTGTTTTAACCCAAAAGGATGTTGTTCTGTTTTATTTTAAAGCAGTTTTTTTGAGAAGTATATTTAGTTAGTTAGTATGGGAATACACCAGTTAATTTAATGAAGTAAGTTTGATCATACCCTTATCTTTGACCTCAACCTATATTCCAGTTTTGGCCTTTATTCAGCGACATATTTGAAACTCTAATGGTGTATTAAAGCTGTAAATCCTAGCCTGCTCCAAAACCTTGCGAAGTATAACATATCACATATATGTGAACAGATGAAGCTGTTTCAGGAAAAGTTTCAATAAAATTTCTTACAACTGCACCTACAAATGTGTATTTTTACATGCAGATAGAAACAGACAAGCTCTTCAAATGTAATATCTGTCATAAGGAAATAATTTCTGCTTTCATATTTCCAATGACCTTTTCCAGTTTTATCACAGTATTTTGTGACATAAAAGTCAGGTTTTGATCCTTCTCTAATCATACCCAATAAAAGGCGAGATTTTGATATTCATGGAACATTCATGTGGTACTCCAATTATATTCTTCAAGCACTGGTTGTTTTCTAACAACCTTACAAAGTCATTTTCTGTAAAGAATAATAAACAAATTTCCAAGCAACTGAGCAACATGCAAAGTTTCTGCAGTTGTAATTCCTGGTGAGAGCTGGTGTATTATAAGAAATAGCTTCTAGCAATGACAGAAACATGAAAAATATTTCTGCACTAATGAGGAAGGGAAATTAGGGAAAGGGCAAGTTTACAGTAATTTATATGTTAGTTCTCTATGCTACTATTCTAATCAATATTTCTATTTATATTATACAGTGAATTATTATCAGAAAAATCATTGGCATGGCACCTGGAAAGGTGTTTTTCAAGGTACATCTGTCAAGAGTTGGTTTTCAGGCTGTTTACATCAGCAAAATACAGCTGTAGTAGGCAACTTCTGTGTTTCATTATATTGCCTATAGCTCCACAATAAAAACTTGTAACATCTGCTGATTTTTCTTCCTGTACCTGATGATATATATATGATATATAACTGTGGTGAAAGATGGTACAAACGAACCTAGAGGCAAAACTGTCATTGACTTTCATGGAGTACCCTGGCTTTTTTCAGCATGGAATTTTCATATTTTGGCCAAGACAAGGAATTTTTTCCAGGTATAAAGCAGGAAAATTTTCAGCAAATGCTGAGTGAATTAGTTTTATCAACACAATGCATCCAGACACAAATAACAGTTGCTCTTCAGAGTCTCTATGCTCTTTTTTTCTCTCTAATTCACTTCCTTTTGGTGCTGCACTTCCTGAAAGGGACATTATTTGCCCACAGGATAGCTCCAGGTCCCAACAGACTGAAATCATAAAGGACTTATGACTTCATGCAGTTTTTGTTTTTTTTTTCCAAAAACAATTCTCAATAACCTCTTGTAAACTGTGGAAGGACTCTTCCAGAGTAGATTCAATTACTCCTTGACAAGCATTTTTAGCAATCTATCTAGAAATGGTAATACTCTTCCTAATCTTACTTTATGTGTTGCTACAGAAATGGTGTAAAGCTGTTGCTGAGGTAAGTATAAAATGGGTTAATATTTTAATATATTTTTTTACTCTGTTGTAATTTTTGAGCAAATTAAGAATAACAAAATGGACACTTGAACTTTAATTCTAAATGCATTAATGTCTTGAGGGTTTGATTTAGATATTCATGTTCAAATTTTCACAGAAATGTTGAGAATCCTACGTCCAAGGTAGCTGACTTCTCTATACGACCGTTGAATATGGGAAACTTTATCAAATAATTTGTTTCTCTACACTGGTGCTATGTTCAAACAAGTTCACTTACTCATTTAAATGACCAAGTTAATCTTCTCTATCTCCATACAAAAAAAATAGTTACAGCAACAGGTGTATACATTAATTCCTATTTAATATAAATATTCAAACCCACCTAGCACTAGGTTCATAGCGTCTGTATCTAAAGAGAGAAAATATTCACTGTCTCCCAATAGATGACATTTACAGAGTTGGAGCACTGGGTACCTGTATCACTCAGTGTCAGCCATCTTTTTATCTCCACCTACAAGAATCTAAGAGTTTGTCACTCTAGTGTCATTTGTGTAGCTGATGTTCTGAGGTCCTTCCACCAGGGTGGTGGGTTCTAGAGCAGGGCTGGCAGCCCCATCTCTTACTATGTAAGCCAAGGAATGTCAAGCATTTAAATCTTTGCCTTAAATATTTAAATGAATGTGGATTTTCAGTACACAATAATTTGTATAAAAAATTAAATTTACTAAATGCAATTTACTAATATGGCTCCAATGTGCTTTTATTGTTTTAAGATATGTTCCCTTGCATAGCATCTTTTCCTGTGGTTTGAATATGATATTTGTATTTGTGTGTGTGTGCATGCAGGAGAGGGAGCGAGCAAGCAAGCAAGAGTGGTATAAGGAGAGACAGCATGCATTTCTGGTATCATTTTACAATATAGTAAGAATACTTGTTTTCCTAATGTATTCAAACCCCTACATACTCTTGCAGACAATTAAAAAATGTTTTCTCACTGCCTTTGAGGCACAGTGAACTTGACAAGTTTGGCAGGTTCCTTGTCAGCTTGCTGAACCTGATACAAGAGCAGGTAGTCCCAAGCTTACACAGCTCTAGTTTTATAACTCCCAGAATCCCTTTTTCAAGTGAGATCTATGTGCATATCCATTCTAAGAGCTTTAAGAGCTTGAACACCTGCTCCTTTTAAGTCATTCCATGTCATTAATTACAAGTGCTCTAAAAGTGCATAAAACATTGTTGGTGTATCTTTGAAAGAGGAAAAAAGAATATGCCCTAAATGCACCAATAATGAATAGGTTCTTTAAGAACACTCTCTTCCACTCATCAATAGTTTGAATTGGAAGAACAATTCTTTCAAAATAGATGTGTTTATGCAACAAAATAGTGATGTATTTTGCATACAAGTTAAGAATAATTAAAATTCAGAGCCTGAAAACAATTATCCTGTTGTGAGTATTTCCTGCAAGACAGAAATATTTGTTGACCCAAGATTAGAACAGCAAACACATTACGTAAATTAATAACCCAAATAATTTAAGATTCCTAAGATTTCTGGTGGGAGTTTTAAACAAAGATCTATTACATCTGTTTGACATTCATGCTGCTGCTCTGGCTGTAGTTTCTTAGAAAAACATGTACTTTTTCCAAGACCAAATAAATAGCTGTTATCAGTATGCTGAGAAACAAAATATAATTTGGATGACCAGTACCCCAGCCTAGAAAGTGGTGTTGTTGCAAGTTACCATGAGCAGAAGAAGGAGTGTTGTATTCCACCCACTTTCAGGGTACATTGAGAGTAGCAGCACGAAGTCATAGGAAACTGAGGGCAGCGTTTGGACAGAATGACAGGAGCAGAATCTCTCCCAATTTGTTTTTGTGGCAGGAATTCTTAAGACTGAAATGGGTATCTGAAAGAAAGCCTTTCCCAGTTACTTTCATGAGAGGATGGAAATTTGATTGCGTTCTGTGGGCAGGAAAGGTGTGGCTGCGCCCTCGTCACTTTCCTAGCTGTTGTACACAGCTACAGAGAGGGCTGTACTCTCTTATTTACACCCCTATACTTTTAAAAGACAGCCTGAAGACCAGCAACAGCAAGAAAACAGGCCGAAGGCACAGCTTTGGTCTCTTTGAATTGCCTCAGATCTGCCTCTTGGGAGGCTCACCACCATGAGCCTCCCAGACCATCCAGTCCTGGTAGCAGCCTGGGGAGAGACAGTGCAGGGCACTGAAGGTGAAACTCGTGGAGCTTTCTCAGCATAGGGCATGAGTTGATCTCAGGTGAACAGCAGAGGCAGTTGAAATGAAGACAGTGTGACATCACAGAGACAGCAAGGACATGGGTCCAGTGAATGTACTAGAGCTCAGTGTGAATCATACAGCACGATCCGAATACGCAGCTCAGAAGGGTCATGGGGGCACTATCTTAAAACCAATTCTGTAAGCAAACAAAGTCAGTTATATTCATCATATCCAGAGCACTTTCTTCCGACCTAGGACCTTGAAAGGCTTTGATTTCCTTTTTAATGTGCCTATTCAATTAGTTTTATTAATGCTTAGTAAATGGGGTTTGGCAGCCTACTTTAAACTAAGAAAATTTATTGTTGCCAGCAGCAGCTACAGTAACACCCTCCTCTACACCTTGCCCCATCTTCATTACTTATCACCAAAGTACAATATTGTTATGGCTTTTGCCAGTTAAAAAACTTGTTCTGCAAGCTAAATAAAAATCTATATTACAAAACTTTGTTTTCTGATATACCATATGGTTTACTCAAGTAGAAATGTAATGTATTTTGATAAATTTGGCAAATAGAAAGGAGGCATTTGTATGATTTTGTGTTGCATAAATAACTAAGAAGGGTTATCAGATTTTTGACAGGAAATCCTGACAGGGTGAAAATAACTAAAAGATTTTTTAGCATTTTGAGATCTTTTCAACACAGCTTCTGTCTCTCAAAATGGACATAATCCAACTAATACTATATGAGGTACCCTTCCTTATGATAGATGGTTTTTACCAATTCCTTTCCAGTTCTTTAGTTCCTTTCCATGATACTTAAGAGGACTTTCTATCTTCTTTTAAAAGAACACCAGGAGAACTACTCCTTTTTATCATCAGTTTCTCACTGGATTTCATATAACACTTTGCTTAAACTTTTACCTGTTTTCAAAACAAGAACTTACATTTAAGGTATCTGGCCAATTCTCCCACCAATATTTATATACAGCCTTTCAAGACCCCCAGTGCCCACATAACTGAACAGCAGGTAAAGGTTATGGATGAACTTGCTCAAGGAAAAAGTTGTTAAACTATTATGTGCATGATCTCTTTCAACCCTTTCACAAGCTGTCAATACATCTCTAAGAACACAGTGCTTTAAATCAAAAGGGAACGAATCCTCCAGACAGTAGCTACTGCACTTTGCAGGTCTACTATCTGAGAGGTATAAATTCCAATTTTTCAAACTTCTTTTCATTCTGTCAGATATGGTATTTGAATGTAGTCTTAAAATTGCCTAGTGCTCTTTCTGCTGTTAATAGGGAGATAGTCAATACATTCTGAAGCATCATATATTTAAGTGAGTTTTCCTGAAGAGTGTAAACTGAGATGCAGGTGTCCCTAATGTCAATATTTAGGTGTAAAAGTGTATCAGCAATTTCTTTTGAGGCATATTATAGCATTGCTGTATTTTAGAGACCTTGTCACACCTGCAAGAAAATAACTTAGAATAGAAATACTAAAGAAAAAAAAAACAAAACAAAAACATTATCATCAGCGAGATGATAATCATCTGAACTTTGGTCCAGATGATTTCACATGAAAGAGTCAGCCTTGAACTTTGTAACAAGTATAATATAGTATATATATAGTGTATTGAAAGAAGACTACTCAGTCACTCTTTCTGGAAGATTTTAAAGCAGACAGTTCTTGATTTGGAAAACCAGATGAAAGAGAAATTGACTCTTATGCTTCCTAGGTTACGGTCAAATGATGACATTAAATGATCAATCAAATTTTATGGGCTGATAATTAAAATTAGTTGAATATAACTTGAAAGCTTCATGGCAACAAGATAAAACCAACTTATTTTGCCCAGGGAAGTAAGCCAATTATTAATGAAGTCAGTGGGAACACATATGAAAATCCATTTTCTTTACTAACACACCATGTTATCCAAACATAGAGCTTTATCTAGATTTTCTGGGTCAAGGTCTCTGGGCTTCAAGAGCTGCTCTAGTCCAGTGCACAAGCAGGGTGTGAAGGCTCACCAATTCTACAACAAAGATCAGACAAGCTAATGTTCTCTCCAGCTTCCCTTACTTCCCTCCTCCTACTGCTAAGCATAGGCTGCAGAGTTAAATCCATCATGCAGATCATCTTTCTGGACTCCCTTGGGAACACTCACCACCCTGTTATCCACGCCTGCCACTAAAAATACCAGTGACATACCTAACTTCCAGTAACCTCCACTACATCCTCCATTATGCTGATTTTTATCTGCCACCCCAGCTTTCCCCAGTTTGAGTGTCACCACCACTGGATTACGTTCTGTGGGACAAAATAGCAGAGTGTACCATATAGATGAGGATTCAGACGACAATGGCTGAAATCTTGGGACTTTCAAGTACTGCAAGGATAATCTCAGCCCCTCCCATTCCCCTATTCTCTCCTTCCAACAGTAAGAATTTCAGGGGGTGCATGTACATCTTGAACAAGGAGTGGAGTGCGAATAAAATACAGTACATGTATTGGCTAGGACTCCATGACTGTTTCAAAACACATGGAGATAAAGTCTGGAGGACAATAAAAATGTTCAGAAAATAAAACCATTTTCAATTTGCATAAGTGTTCTGTAATGTGATCTAGATTAAAATATTAATTTTAAAATTATTATAAAATGTGCTACTGTGCACAGCTCCATTTTTACTTGTGCAAATGGTACACAAAACAGTACCATTGGGCAACCATGCTCTTCCTGATTAGTAATGTCTCTTCAAGGAAAAGCAAGAGTACATTGATTTTCAGCCCAAAACACAAAAATATGGATTTTTTTAAAAAAGTACTTACCACAAATTTGTCCTTATTTTCTTCTTTCATAGAAGGTTTACAGAAGAGTCTATTCTTTGATTGGAATCAGGAAAAAAGATCTCTACTTCATGCTTGTCTTCTGACAATCTTTACACTGAATGCGTGTCTCAAAAATGTAGCTCAGGGCTACTGCCTGCTTTAAAGAAGTTACATCTGAACTGCTTTTGAATGTAAAAACCCTACCAGTAATGATCCATCACTTGTATCTTCTTTAAATGAGTTATTTTTTGGTTTAAGTTTTATTGAAATGAATATACTTATTTCTATATATTTATTTCTCTTTCATAAAGGGATACCTACAAATGCATTAATGTAATAAGTATTAATAATATGTCATTAGTTTCTCCTACATTTACAGCCAGATTTGAAATTAATTTCAATAAACTTGGCTTTACATTGACTTCCTAAGGATCTCAATAACTCAGAAGTCTAGTAAGGTTTTCTTATTAAATTTGCAGGACTCTTTCTCAGGAAAAATAACTAAATGCATCTGATTTCTTTCATTTAGATTTCAAAATCTCTCCTTTTATGTCCCTTTTTCTCATACTTAGTTTCTTTTTCTAGTTGTTCCTGTGGCTAAATGTCAGATGTAGGAAATGACTGCAAGCCTTTTAGGACACCACACATGGCGATATGCAGAATATCACACGCTAGGGTTCTGAGGTGAAGAAGGGAGCGCAGTATTCCTGTGGTAGCATCTAAGTGTCCTGGGAGAGCCTCTGGACAATCTAGGAGGTGAGCTTCAACTGGCGATATGTATTTAGGACTCGCTGCTACTTGCCACCTACTGCAAAGTGCATTTCTAATGCAGTGTGAAATCCCAGTACTGGGAAAATACTTTGCTGAACGACTGCAGTGGACTAATTATACAGACACAAAACAAAGCCACTGGGCTATTTCTGCCAGAGCTGAGGAGTTCAATACAGAACATTGCATCTTTAAAACGTCAATCTGTGAGGCCAGCCTTTAGGTCTGCATAACATAGGGGAAGATTTGCAGGTGTAAAACAGGATCAATGAACTGAAGACAGAGCCAGGTAAATGATTAGAGGGAAAACTGGATTGAGGGATATGAAAAACACATTCAAGAGCATAGGATCATTACTTTAGGTTGCAAAAAAGCACTTATTTTAGATGAAGTTTCATGATCCTTCAATCTCAATGCTTTCTCCTCTCCATCCTCCCTAGATAGATCAGGGGAAATAGATAATTTCCCATGTAGCCTGATAGTTAACATGTTCACCGGGCAGTAACATGTGAGATCAAGTGTTCATCTTCTTAAGGAAATTTGACTTTATTACATTTTAACAATAATTTTAAATCATTTTAATGACAACATTTTAATCCATGAACATGGGACAGGACAAAGTGGGATCCCTAGGCTTGCTTATAGACTGGCAGGGACCTTATTCCTCAGGAAGGTGGAAGAATAGCTAAAGTAGAAAGAAGTTAATTGGATTCCCTCCTGTTAGAAAGTTCTCACACCACAGAGCTGTTGGATAAAACAGCACCATCATTTATCACAGGGGCAGCCAAGCTCAAGAGGGTCCAAGCTGTAAGAAGGCATACTGGTTTGGACCCTGCGGGTAACCTTACTGTGTGAATCTCAGTCATGCTTGAGGGAGAATTAATCATTTGGAAGCTAACAACACTGCTTCTAGGCATGAGGAGGAACGTACCTTTAGGAAAGTGAAAAAGATTCACAGCTTTTCACTTGAAGCAAGAGGATGCCTATCTCCACAGAGCAATAGGGAATAAATGCATCCATCAGATCTCACAATAATCAGCTGGCTGTGAGACTAGCAGGGAAATGTCAGGATACACCTATGTTTAAGGGATTGCATAATGAACCTGCAGGTATCCTGATCCTTTTGCTAGAAGCTAGCTAGAGTGTGAACGCAGGCTTGGCTTGTAGCACCTAGAACTAATACAAATGGAAAGAAGGCCTCTTCCCAGAGAAAGAGGAGTTCTCCTATCAGTCCTTGACGAGTGCATGACAGGGTGCACCGGAAAAACTATCAGCAAAAGCTCTGATGCCTCCAGATTTCAGATATGTCAACGGATAAACAATTGACAAATAGTCTTGGGGAACTCATACATAGAATATTGTTGGAGTTGGAGCTGTAGAGATGAGGAAACAGATACTTTGTGGTTGATCATGCATTCTGAGAGATTTGATTTACAATGCAATGTGGTGAGTAAAGTACAAATTAACAAGCATCTCTGTTTCTGCAAGGAAAAAAGTTTTCGACAGGCAAACCCAAACATATGTAGTTCTATTACAGGAGCTGTATAATTAACAATCAGAACAGTTATGGATTTAAAGGATTGGATTTTTTTCCAGGGCAAACCCATTGCAGCCTGAAGATCTGACAAATACCGTAGGACAGAAAATTCTGTGACTCATCCTTCATATCATTTCCATCTCCAGTCAAAAAGGGTGAGTCATAAGATGACTAAGTGAAAAATAATTATGATTCAGAAACTCAGATTACAGCATGATTGTTTGTTAAAAAATCAGACCACACACTTATTTCTAATTTAGCATATCTGCTCCCTGCAGCTACTGAAATACCTATCTATCTGATGACTTTTAGACTACTTCAAAGTGTACATTTTTTCTCATTCTTGCTAGGTATGAGAATCCAAAACAACTAAAACAGGAGAGTTTGTCTTGCCTTCCTTCATTAACAAAACATTAATTAAAGATATTTCACTACTAACAGCATTTCAACTGCTTGTCCTCAGTGTATTTTATCCCATGTGGTTTCTAAAATGATTGTCCTATGTATTCCAAAGGGAACAACTCAATATGGATCAAAGGTTCCTTTCCCAATCAAGGGAAAGTACTAAACGTCTTCGCAGAGTGACATCCAAACCACATTCCCTTATTTCATTAACTGTATGACCTGGATGCTTTAAGAGGGCAATGTATTTCCAACTTCTTTCCC
>NW_010538715.1:23807-32888 GCF_000687285.1 Phaethon lepturus
GCGAAATGTCAGACATCTCCACTTCTTGGTTTTTTACCCACGTCCCTGTAGGACAAATTTGTGTTTTCTCTCATAATTGTTCAGAGGCCATAATCTTCACCTCTGCTGCTAAACATGTGGTGTAGTTTTGGACTAAGTGCACTTATTTGGGAATGAAATGGTGTGGAGTTTCCAGCCATCTACCTTGGGTGTGTAGGTATACTGGAAAACCACTTAACAGAAAAATAAACTCTTCCAGAACCGAAGTCAGAAACCTAAAGCTTCATCACTCCCTTCTACTCAAATGTCTTCCTTGCTAGACTTGAATCAGACTCATTTTTATCTGCTCTTTCTGGTTCTAGGCCTCTTCCACTCTTACTTTATAGCAGCTGAACCTCAAAAGAACAGAGGGAATGGTTTCCTCACTGTAACTCCGTAGGTGCTCACTGCAGAAATAGTCACACTTCCTGCAGGTAAAAAGGTGCTGCAGCCAAGGTCACCTGGGCTGTTGCATAACAGGATGGGCACCAGCGCTGATCACTTCTGGGTTGAGTCTGGGTTCGCACCATGAACTCAAAGTGGGAGGCAAGAACTGTCTCCAGGTGTGTGTATGGGCACACCTCGACGACATCTTCAGGCATAAAACAGGCTCCCATGTTGTCCTGAAAGCTGGTGAACTGACTCACCGCTTGGAGAGAAGGCGAGTTTTCAGCCACAATTTGGAAAGGAAGTAGGAAGATTGAATCATAAATACAGGATCAAAGTGCAGTCCTGTTGGAGTCGTGTACTCTATTTACTGTTTCTGAGGTCAGCATTGTGAGAATATGTCATTACACTGCCTCTAAACCACAAAGATGACACTTTCTAATACTTAATAGCGTGATCCAAACGATACTGAAGTCAGTAGAGGTTTCTCCAAACACTTCAGTGGTCTTTGTATGCAGCAATAATATGCATTATTGAGCTTAAGAGTAAAGAAACTTCAGATTCTTGACCAATTAAAAGAGAAAAACAAGTTTCAGTTCTGTCATGTTATGATCCCACATCTGTTTTCCAAAAATAATCAAGTGCATGCATAGCTAGTATATGTTACTATTCCAGTGAGTCACAAACTTTTTTTTCAGCTTAAATTTCAAATTAATTTGCTGTTAATTATTCAGAATTTTTGCCTAGTTATTCTGATTGTTGTTTGATATTTTGTTTCTGCTCATTTAATTGGTTATCTAGTCCAGGCAGTTTGTATTATGAACTATGAATATTACAGCTAGGTAAAACTCCCAAAATTGCCAGTCTGTTGGTTTTACCTATGTACAACACAGTGACTTATGTATTAACAGTGAATAACCTGTTTAAAGCAGATACCTAAGTTATAAGAACTAAAAATATGAACTTAAATAATATCAACCACAAACCAAGAATTATTTACTGAACATGTCTGTAAAAGTTAGCTCAAAAAAACCATCTTGGAAAATTTTCCAGGCTCTACTGACACAAATTGTGAAAAGGAAAAAAAAGTCTAATTTTTCATTGAGAATTATTTGCTAAGCTCTGTTAATTAAGCAGTAGGTTAATTACAGAATAGAGTTGTGTGTGAGGGGACAGCTAAGGAATCACACTTATGAAGTAAACCTTCTGGGACTGAACTGAAGAAGTGTCTTCTCTTTCTCTCACCAACTGAGGCATACTGTTAATCATTCTATGTTGCAGTTTAGGAGTTCAAAACCAATAAAATGCTGAGGAAATTTCCTTCCATAAGATTAATTTCTTTTTCAATTAACAATAGACTAGGAACCCATGCAATACATAATCACTGTTTTTGTTAATTATCTTTAGTTTCTTTTAAGGAGTAATTTTTTTCCCTAAATCAATTAAAGTCATGACACTCCATCCATCCATCCAAAGGTACATGTAAGTCATTCTAGATAAACGGGACAACTGCTTAAAATACTGGATCAATGTTCACTTTTAAAATGCTTATCAAATCTCGGTATACTGTGCACCTTTCAAACTGTCAAGACCAGAGCTTTAGACAAGATCCCTGAAGGGATGCAGACAATTACCAGTTCAAGAAGCTTAAAATGTTCTATAACCTCACTCACAATTCTGCTTATCTGCCAAAAGTGAGCCAGTGCATGTAATGGATGAAGGTATATATATCCTTCAGATAGGGGATGCACCTCATAAAAGAAGATTGTTAAGAGGTTAATGCTTGATACTGTTAACAGAGTTTTTCAACAAAATCCTAACTTAGGGCTTCGTTTTCTGACTGTGGCCTCCTCTATCGCATAAGCAGCTTTGTATGCTTCCACAGACACTACCTACTGTGTGCACAAGTTTTATGGGATTAGAAGACTTACGATTTATAGGAATGTTGGACTGGAAGAGACATCCAGGGTCACTGAATCCAAGTCCTTGTTTTCACATGGAGCCCTGGCATTTAATCCTCCTTTTCATAAATGGGTCAACTTCTATTTTACAAGTCGTTAAGGGGTTTTGCCATTACTTCTTCTCTTGTAAAGGTATACCAGATATCATTTTTCTGACAATTAGGAACATTCTGCTGAACATTTAGGACAACTGTAACATTTTCCACCTCCATTTTTTTTGTCCTGTATGTGTGCATGTAGAATCATTGCTGTTGAGCAGTGCTCTTTCCATTATCTTTTTTCCAGATGAAACATATTTTTACATTTTGACTCTTTAATCCTGATATACTGTTAAATAGGAAAACATAGGTTTTGTTTTACTAGGCTGGCTAAATCCAGTATGTGGAGTACAGGCATAACCTACTGACAGGTTCTTCAGTCTTTCCTGTAAGCTATCAAGAATTTGGTTTTTAGTCCTTTCTATAGGAATTATGAGAATTGTATAGGGTATTTAAGATATGAAAATGCCAGAAATTCATACAATGGCACAATAATTTCCCTCATTTATTTTCTTATTGGAAAAGTTTCTATTGGTGTATTATAGGATTATATATTTCTGTTGGTGGATTACAGTGGGAATCGGGGTCATACTCTGATCAGCTAGTACATGTAAATTTTTCTTTGCTGCTACTCCTAGTTGCAAGTCCCCCAGTTGTACTAGAAATTATTTTCATTAGCCTTCAGCCTCATGATATTGAACTTTGACCTGACAAAGTTTATCCTGTTTCTGCTATTACAACCATCACAGTCATCTAGTTAATCCATATAAATATCCCAATTTTTCATTTTGTGGATGCTGTTTCTGAAATCTTCTACTAATAAAAATGTCATCAGCACTCTTAACTTTTTGTACATCTCTCTTTGAAGAAAATATTAAATCAGATTATTTTCAGGACTGAGCCTTCAGGAATGTCATGACTAATCTACCTTTTGATGCCATACTTCACTGAAAAGACATACAAAATCACATTTGCCTGAGTAATCTCAAGTTGTTTTTCTGCAAAAGGTTGATCCGGAAGGGTTGATACACTTCTTACAAAGGTGCTCTCCTCTACACCAATTCTGAATTTGAGTGCAGGGTTAAGGTAACTCCAAATGCTACAGCAGGATTTCTATTAGCATCCACATAAATGAAGCACTCTTATTGTTACATTTCCTGTTCACAGTCTATAGGGAGAAATAATCTTTTTTCACCTGGAGTTCCCAGTAACTAGTATCTACTGACTTAAGAAACTTATTTGGTTGAGCAACACATGCAACCAGAAAGCCAGTTTCCTTCCAGCACTGCATGGTACAGGATTACTCTGAGGATTCACTTGAAACAGAATGGAGCATTATGAAATGATTATGTTTATGAGCAGTGCCATCATGAATGGGTGACTGTAATGACAAGCGTAATGAAAACAGATGCTGATATTTATATTTATGTAAAACAAATTTCATTGATCATAAAAGATGATCTATTGTAAGATTTAATCTTAATTTGGAGATAATTACAGGATAGTGTGATTCCAGATAACGGCCACATGACCTTCACCAACTAATCTTGTCAGTAGCCATAATGCAGATTAAGTGATCAACTTTCTCTTGGACTTCATTTTGTCTGAGGCCAATGGTGGCTTAAACTTGGCATTGCACAAGATGCCAACACTATACAAAAGCCTGCTGTAGGGTTTAAGGTGGTTCTGTAAACTGATTACTTTTTTTCTTTTTTTGCTGAAAATTATTATTTTGGTCTGCTGGGAAATGAAATTAAACCATTGCTCATTTCACAGATGTCAATGAGCTTCAGTAACTCCTGCTCAGGTTTGATACAGGTGGATTTGAACCATTCACCTCAAAGGAAGAACTTCTCCATTCTCTTTGTCTTCTCAGCCACTTGGTCTGCTCAAGTATCCCTTTAATTCTCTATACATTTCCATATATTAGAGCTTCTTTTTAAATATGCCTCAAAGAAGCAAAAACTATAAACTTCTTTGTCTACTGACAAATATTTAGAAAATGTTTCCTTTTTTAACAATTCACATCTGTTTCCTGATACAACATCTTATTTTTTTTAAAGTGAGTAAATAGGAGAGAAAAAGAGGCTGCATATTTCAGTAACAGCTTTTCAGAAGAGGCCACTAAAGACCTCTAACTGAGAGAGATATGATTTACTGTACTTACTGTTTCTGTTACCACTTGAGCTTACACAGTGGTCAGCTAGATGATGGTTTAATCCAATGAAGTGGTGAAATCAGTAGTTATGTCTTTAGTAAAAGTGTAAGAAGTGTAAAAAAAACAGAGTAGAAAGGGGCTCCTGGGTCAACCACAGGATCACATTTGGGTCCTTGTCACATTACCTATCCGCAAGGCCTGGTCTGCATATGAAGTTAAACAAATACATTTGTAGTTCAGAACCAGAGCTCTTGGCCTCTACTGGTCGGGGTTTCCATGGAAGTGCTCCAATTCCAAACAAGTGCAGTGCCGGTATGTCTTAACCAGAAGGTTAAGCAATTCTTGTTTCAGTATTGCCTCAGTCCTATTTCTGCCGTAAGCACCTTTTGTGTTATCACTTCGAAATCCAAAGGGATTCCTTTTTCTGGTGAACATGCTTGGCTGAAAAGTGAGTTACTCAGCAGATACAATTCCATTCAGGTGATATGGCCTGAAACTATGTTGGAGAAGTTAAATACAGGGTCTGACACATTTTCTATGATCTCGACTAGTTCATAGACTGCAGCAGCTGTACATTCTAGTATTACTTATCTTCCAAAATGTTATTATCAGCTAGATTGGTTTGCAAGATCATTCAAGAGTGATGAGAAAATCAAGCAGTTCTGGCAGCTGTAGTCATGCCTTGGTGGAATCTGCCTGTCACTCATTACTCACTATTCAATGCAGTTTGGATGAGCTGCTTGTTTTCTAGTGTTTATATATTCTCTATATCTAGGCCTCATTTGAATGCATATCCAGAGCCTCTTACCATGTGTCTCCGATCTTCTGGCACAGGGGTTTGGTTTTGTTGCTCCTAGTCTTTTTATCTTGCTTTCTGCCTTATTGGGAAGGCAATGGAAGAGGACAAAATACTACGCAGTTATTTAGATAGTAATCAATTTTTAATTAAAAGAAGAAAATTTGATTGAAAATATATATAGGTACTTTGTTGGTGACAGATATTTTTCTCAGAGCCTTGCAATTCTTTGATGTTCCTGTGAACTGCTAATGCCCTTTGCCATGAGTAGATTAATTTTGCTTCTTATGCTGTTTGTCGATGATTTTGGAGAAACCTTCATTTGTTATTCAAAAGTAGGCATCAAATCACGTTTCTGTTGATTCCTTACCTTTTTCCAGAATCATGCCATTGCAAGGAAGCCTCAACTGAAAAAAAAAAAAAAAAAAGAAAATTATAGCTTTTGTACTGCAAGTTCATGTTTTTCTATTTTAAATTTGTAATTTCTTTCTCATCTAAATCTCCCAATCAGCTCTGTGAATTAGAAAATTCACTCTTAAGAATTTTGATACCAAAAAGAATATGTGCATTTGTACAACATAAAAAGAAAGAGAAAATGTTAGCATCCATCCAGGTTGCTGATGTCAGTGCAGTATATATTGAAAATTGTTTGGTTTACTGTTCACTGGTAAGTACTGAGTTTTTCAAGTTTACTGTCCTCCTTTCTATCCATGCCCCTCACTTATTCAGAAAAAAACAGGAGTGTAAAAGCAGGACTGTGAAGTCCCCGCGTTTCCCAAGTCTATGATGAGAACAGGGTTGTTGCACAAGAGCAAGTTTTGTGCTCTGCTTGCAGCTAACCATTCCAAAAACTAGACTTACAGGTGCATTTCAGTTGTATCACAACGTTTTTTTAGTGTGATAGTACATGTGTGTCTTTGTATAAATACATATAAATACACATGTATATATACATACAAATATTTGCAGGTCTGTGTCCATCTGTGTGTATGTGTCTCTGTGTGTGAATATATGTATTTACTACTATTCCTAGTAGCATATAGCAAGTCCAGCTCTGGGAAACTTACTGGATTCCCTTCTGACACATGCATCACTGACAGATTTGTTAATTATTTCCAGCACAGTCTTAATTGCCAGTGTGTAGCTGGAAAGAACCCAGGTTTATTAGCAGTTTCCAGGTTCAGTTTGCATGTAATTTGCTAACAGTGAAGGTACATCACCCTAGCCGGGACTGTCATCTGAAAGTTTTATAGCTCTTTTTCTTTTCCTATCTGTATTAATTGTGTCTTATGGAGAAATGCTGACCATCGTGCAGAACAATTTTCAGTCCTTCTGTTACAGAGTTTTTCCTATCAAGCCATGAGGAGACTATTAATACCTCTCTGCTGGAAGCACATAAAATAATCGTGGGAGCTGTTTATGTTAATTCAGACTAACTCAGACCTCTTTTTTGTTTCAGAATAATTACTGTTTCAAAATATCATGTGTTAAGGGATCAGGATTAATTTGTAAGAGCTGAATGACAACATTTCCAATGGCTTATTAAACACTAATTAGATTTAAAACGGTGTGACTCTACATTCACTTGTGTTCATCAAGAAGTTTAAACATCTGTTTTATAAGTAATGTAGGTTGTAAGGTTACAAAGTTTAATACCACTGGGGGATATCTTATCATATTAGATAACAGGTGATACATTCAGTTCTATGTTTTTCAGAACCATCATAAAATATTTAGTTCTTTTTTTTCCAGTGTGTTAGGTGCTAATTAATCAGTTGGCTTAAATAATATGGGGCTCTACTTACTTGACTGGGGTTTAAGCATCATAAATAACAAGATTTCCTCAAATGTCTGCTTGGAAAATAAGACAAGCTGTAGTTTCCCAGTAAAGTGTAAAACAAGGAAGCATAATGTAAAGGACAAATATTTATTTTAATATTACAAATGAAGGGATCAAAATTTGTGTCATTTATTCCTGTGTCAGCAGTGCAAGTCATCAAAAAAATTGAAGAAAGGGCAAACAGAGCAACAAAAAAATAACCTAAAGTAGTAATCGTAAATAATGCCAACTACAAATCTAAGCGTGTAGCACCTGAAAAAATTGTGTTAACTTAGCACCTATAGCATACACTATCTTACAAGAACTGAGTTCAAGTCAAAGATAATGCTGAATTACAGAGTGAAATACATTTTGAGCTGACTGTGAAAGACAACCTTAGTTAACTGCAGATGCAATGAAAAGTCAAGCAAACAAGAAGCTTCTGAAAGTATATATATTTGCTTAACTGCTTTGCAAGGTTGTTCAAAGCCAAAAATATTCCATCTCCCTAAGAGCAAATATATGCTCACGACCAGAACACTGGCCTTTCCTTCACAGTTCATGTGAATTTAGCAGATCAGGTGCAATGTCTAGGCTTTATTTGAGTCTCATTCCCTTGGCTTATTTTTAAAGAAAGAACTATATTCTAGCCCTGCTTTGTTGATAGAGATTGATGTGAAATTGTCACCTTTTTAAAAATAATGAGTTTTTTGCCACAACTTCTGCAGGACCAAGGCTTACACTAATATGATCAGAGCTACCTCTCCCATATCACTTCTTCAACATTAATCTACCTATTTGCCTTTACGGTATGCACTGAATTTTTCCACCTGTTTCTCAGCTAATTTTTTTTTACATGTTAAATGGGAAACATGTCAGCCACTCCCTGCAGGAGAAAGCATTGGCTGCTGTAGCTGATGAGAAGCCTGTTCAGCAGCTCTCTTCCAAACAGAAATCTCATATGAGAGGTAGATAGACATTAATTTGCAATGTTACACTGTTATCAAATAAAAGTGTACTGTCTAAGTACACCTTTCCTCCCACAGCTGGGTAAAGAACTAGTGGTTACAGGAGAGGTGAAAGTATACTATTATGAAAACAGTGTGCTATTCTAGGGAAAAAAGAACATTCAAATACCTTTACCACTAATCTGCTATGTAAGTGTCTGCTATTTGAGTTATTTAAAATTTTGTGGGTTTTTTTTTTTCTAATAACTGTCACTTGCCTATAGTCTTCAATAACAACACATCTGCCCCAGTCTGGATTCAATGTGACACACACTGGTGCGTCACCCAGCAATTTCTGTTTGATCTTCTAGGATTAAATCTTAGATTTATTGATGTTTATGGAAGTTTTTCCATTAAATTTCCTAAGTCAAGAGCTTACCTTAAAGATTTCAGCTATGCAAAAAGCTAAGGAGTAAATTATGGGACAGTATGGATGAAATCTTGATTCTGTGTAAGTCTGTTGGCATTTTGTCTATGACCTCAAGAGAGGCGACACTGCATGTTTTATAAACGGAAATGGTCTGCTGTTTTGCATGTAAGTTTGGCGTGACAAAGGTGTGGAATTTAAATATATTTAAATAAACCGTTTTTATTTCATTCAAAATTTAGCTGAGTTTTGTCTCAAACTCAGCTGCATCCACAAAAAAAAAAAATTCCTATCATGACTTAGGTGGGATTTTAGGCTCGAACTGTCCCATCAGGGTATACGATAAGGGTTATATTCTAACATCACACTGGACATAAGCCACTTGAGTTATAACAGCCTGTATGTTTTAACTCGCTTACTCTGCTGTCATGTCATCCTGTGTCTCTCCCATATTGTCTTGGAGGCAGCTGGAGCTAGACCAGCTGAGCGAGGGTCGCTGAAGCATGTTGTCACACTCTGATTGTTTCTCT
>NW_010538716.1:0-1180 GCF_000687285.1 Phaethon lepturus
ATCACCCGAATCAGATGAACATATTTCACAGGTAGAATCAACCACCATGGACAAAGACTTTCTGACTGCATGAGCCTCATTTTCTTAAGGAACCAGGCAAAAAACACTATGAAGAGGATCCCACAAACTCTCTCAGTTGTTTTTTGCAATGTCTACTTACCCATACAGCTGGGAAGGTTTTCCAAATATCTATCTTCCTTGTTACAAATTAAACTCATTATTTCCTATCATGGAGAAAACTGATTGTTCTCCTCTTCGCAATTACTTTCCTTTTAAAAATCTGAAGATGTATATTCTTTTTCACTCTTTTCTTTACTAAATTGAACAAACTCAGCCTTCTCAGCCTATCCTGAAATGATTTGCTTTACAAACTCCTTATAGCTCCGTTGCTCTTCTCAAATATATTTCTAGATGAGTAGATTCAGTGTTCTAATCTGTATACAATATTCCAACGGATGTCTTCTCAGCAGCTAAAGTAATGGGGAAAAGATGCAAAAGTCTAACACAAAATTACTTCTGATCATAGACTGAATTTGCTTTGTTCTGCTGCATCATGCTGAGATCTGTTTCAATATAGCCACTAAACATTTTTCTGCAAATGTGACAGCCAATAATTTCTCATTGTGCATTTCCACAGTCAGTACATATGCACTTGACTTTATGGAATTTCATCTTATACAATCATAATTCACTGGGAAATTGACACACAGGTAGAC
The DNA here is from genome assembly GCF_000687285.1 of Phaethon lepturus. Classification (NCBI taxonomy): domain Eukaryota; kingdom Metazoa; phylum Chordata; class Aves; order Phaethontiformes; family Phaethontidae; genus Phaethon; species Phaethon lepturus. The sequence continues at coordinate 717 of NW_010538716.1, forward strand.
ACACAAACTCACTCTGGAAGATACTTCCTTAATTCCCCAACTGATTATAGTAAAAGCAATTTACTTTATTAAGGACTATATGAAGTAATATGTAACCCTCATAGGCCAGCGAGATCTGGTTCATACTCTTCCAGTGTTTGTTCCACATTAAGGATAGCAATTACTATGTAGGCAAATTCAGATTTTCATGCCCATTTTATTAACAAAGCAATCAGTCCTAAGCCCAATTCAACAATTATTCCATATTACAAGAAAGCATTTGGGCATCTTACAAGCCTGAGGCTTGGCCTTACATCTTCTTGATCTCATCAGAACTTTAATAAAAGCAAGGGTTTAATTAAGTGGTAAATATATCTAACGAAGATGGATGGACTTAAACACACACTTGAATACTTGGCTAAAACAGTGATCTCCACACATAATCTCAATGTTTTGTAGGACTGGAACCACAATTTTCCATATAA
>NW_010538716.1:1191-3912 GCF_000687285.1 Phaethon lepturus
GGAATGAGTTACTCTATGTCTGTCCCACTGAAAGGCACTCCAGTCCTTCAGGGATATGTATTTAAACTAAAAAACCCCAAAAAATCTTTCTTTATAACTGATCATTTTTCTCTGTACTTTGCTAAATCTAAACTGTAAGTAATCTAGAAAAAACACAGTCAAAAAGCTGCACAGGCACCAACTCTGTTTCCTGAAGTGCATGAACTGCAAAGTGCAATTGGGTGGGAAAATAACCGTATTCTTATATTCTGCTTTGGATGCATCAATTCAGCTCAGAATTGAGCTGAAGTGAATCTTCTGATCATCCTCACTTACAAGACTTAAGTTCACAAGCATGGTAGAGTCTCGGGGCATGTAAACTAGTCAAACTACATTAGAAGATGTGCTCTTCATGTTCATGTTCAGCTTACTGAATCAGACTAGAGCTAGTCCAAAGACAAACCCACGTCACTGAGTGTGATGCATATAGTGTGGACATTATACTCTCACCACCAAAGGACTCAGTAGAGAGATGCACTCCTTTGTGCTCCACTACTTATTAAAAGAGACACAGCCAGCGATCACTGTTAGAGACAAGATAATGAGCTGGATGGGTCTTTTTGCCATTCCACATTATGTTCTTATGATCTACCAATTCCTTATCATACATGTCCTATTTCATGCCCATTAATGGCAGGAGACCATTAGAAGTTAAGACATTTTATATTAAGGAAACAGGAAGAGAGAGAAGGGAGTTAACAAGGTTTGGACAATTTTAACTTAGAAGACAGAAGCTATTCTTACTCGCATGTATTGTAGGTTGATGTTTTTCACAAACGCCTGATGGGACACAAACCTTAAGCCTGAATCCACCACAATCCTGTGAAAGTACATAAAACTTAGAATAGTTCATTCAAAATACAACGGAAAAAGTAATGATAATGTTTAAAATAAGAATGTGGATGAAATATCAACTATGCTGAACTGCAAGCTCTACAGCTGTCTTCTATAATGCAAAAAGTTAGTCCTACGCTCTCATGAGGTCTGTAAATGTTTCTGCAAGAGAAATAAATAAATATAATTATCCCATATACTCACAGATTTTTAAGTCCAACATAGAATCCAACTTCATTGTCATTGATACTTTCTAATTTCTGCTGGTTTGCGATGTAACTGTTGAAAAAGACAAAAAACAAAGTAAGAAAGTGGCTCCAACTCCGAAAGCTGCCAGTGGCTGCTGACCTATTGCACTGTATTTGGTTTACGTGGCAAGGTTTTGGTAGCAGAATGAGCTGCAGGGGTGGCTTCTGTGAGAAGATGCCAGAAGCTGCACCCATGTTGGACAGAACCAGTTTCAGCTGTCTCCAAGACAGACCCGCCACTGGCCAAAGCTGAGCAAATCAGTGCAGCTGGTGGCACCTCTGTGACCAACAGCAGCCACAAGAGAGGAGTAAGAATATGTGAGAGAAACAGTTATGCAGACACCAAGGTCAGTGAAGAAGGAGGGGGAAGACGTGTTCCAGGCGCCAGAGCAGAGATTCCCCTGCAGCCCGTGGTGAAGACCATGGTGAGGCAGGCTGTCTCCCTGCAGCCCATGGAGGTCCGCGGTGGAGCAGATATCCGCCCTGCAGCCTGTGGAGGACCCCACGCCAGAGCAGATGGATGTGCCCTAAAGGAAGTTGTAACCCTGTGGAGAGCCCATGCAGGAGCAGGTCTTCTGGCAGGACCTATGACCCCATGGGGTACCCACACTGGAGCAGTCTGTTCCTGAAGGACTGCATCCCATGGAAAGGGCCCAGGCTGGAGCAGCTCCTGAAGAACTGCAGTCCGTGGAAAGGACCCATGCTGGAGTAGTTTGTGAAGGACTGTATTCCATGGGAGGGACCCCACACTGGAGCAGGGGAAGAGTGCGAGGAGGAAGGAGCGGCAGAGATGAAGCATTATGAACTGACCATAACCCCCATTCCCCATCCCCATGTGCCACTCAGGGGGAGGAGGTAGATAAATGGGGAGTGAAGTTGAGCCTGGGAAGAAGGGAGGGGTGGGGGGAAGGGGTTTTAAAATTTGTTCTTATTTCTCATTATCCTACTCTGATTTGATTGGCAATAACGTAAATTAATTTCCCCAAGTTGAGCCTGTTTTGCCTGTGATGGTAATTGCTGAGTGATCTCGCTGTCGTTATCTCAACCCATGAGCTTTTCGTCATATATTTTCCCCTTGTCCAGTTGAGGAGAGGGAGGGATAGAGCAGCTTGGTGGATACCTGTCAGCCAGCCAAGGTCAACCCACCACATAAAATTAAAACTGAGCTCTAGTTAAAGCACCTGCAGAGCAAAAGCACTCATTAAAATTTTCCCCATAATTTATTATTGTACCGGGCTGGAGGAGGAACAGCTGAGTTTTGCACAGGGGAATTGAGTTCATCAAGGAAAGAAGTCACCCTGAAGACACAATAAATAAAGCTGCCTTAAAGTGACACTGTTTTCCAGAATACTGTTTCATGAGTTTTACAAGAGGAAAAGGGCCAACTTTCATAGTAGTAGTGTAGTTGCTCCCATTTACATTTGGGGGGACTGCCCTACTCTTATTTCCGTCATGTTGCTCTTAACTTAATCACTAATTAAATTAATTTTCTCCGTTTCCCAAAATAGTTGCATTTTTATTTTTTAAGGTATGGCAATAGGAAAACAAAATAAAGGGAGGCTACGCTTCATTATATTACAGAATCACAGAATCACAGAAT